>NC_072462.1:19451920-19594420 GCF_027596085.1 Anoplopoma fimbria | reverse complement strand
GGAGCGGTGGATGTTAGGCGAGTGAGGCTGGGAGGTGGAGGAGGGTGCTAGTAGGAAGTCTGTTCAGTGTAGCACAGCTCCAAGTGTTGACATTAACTGGCCGATGGCCGATCTGTTGTTGAGCCTGCACTGGCTGTCTTCCAGGAAACGGAGTGATACTCCGCCTTGTGTTATTGGATGAAGTCCCAAACATTTCAGTTAAATCAGCGCTGTTCAGATGGACACTAATGTCACGGATACCCAATTGTATTGGTTTCAGTTGTATTGCACTGTGGATACGCAGTAACCTCTCAGTTCACAGATGTGATGAGTGCATAACATGAATAGGAAAGAAAACTTGTGGCTTGGGGGTTTGTCGTTGGAAATCATGTGAGTGCCCCTCAGGCCAGCTATTTTTCACAAACAAAGCCTCCTCATGTGTTTGCATGTATGAAGTAGCTGATATTTATGAGAAGTTCTTTGGGCTGTGAATGACACATTGTTGTCTATTTTAGTTTTTTCTCGTGGGAATGGATGGCAGCTAATAAAGATAAAGGGACACAGCAGTGTCTGTGTGTGTGTCTGCCTTAGTTCTTCCGGTTTATTTCTGGTAACTTCTTTGATAATGCAGCAAAAAGACGTCACCCTGACACATCCAGGGAAGAGAAGAGCGCATTTGAAGAGATGAATAGGCACTTTTCAATAAGTTCCCAAAATGCCTTGATCACAATCTTAAACTGTTAAAAGTTTGGATTCTTGAAAATGAAACCAATCATCATGTCATAGGGAAAGGGAAAGCACAATAATGGATTTCACCAGAGTCTGTGGCACGAGTGCTGTGATTTGGTATCCAATTAGGAATGGTTGTGGTAATGTCTGATTGCCAAACTGAATTCTCGCTTCATTATTCAGTCTAATTTTGTGTACAGAAGTTACTGTAAAGCGGCTAATTCATCATTAGTTATGTCAGTCAAAGAAATATCAACGTATAGCTGCGTTGATATCCTCCATTTGTTAGGAATATATTCTGGTTCTGGCAAAGGAAGCTAACTTCCTCATTCATTCTGCTTACAACACCCTGATTTGCCCAAAAGGGAACATGTTTTTTTTTTTTTTATTCCTGCCATATTATTTTGAGACTTGAGTCACTTTGAAAGAAAATTAAAAAAAAATCCTGAATTAAGCGCCTAACAAGGTCACATTCCATCTTCTATCAAAGTATTTTGTCCAGTGTTTTGGTATTTGTGTTCCAGAGAGGAAGAGAACTGAAGGGATGCAGGAAACGCAACAATACGACCCGTCCATGTGATGGCCACCATTACACAACCCCCACCCATCCACCCACCCACCCACTATTGTCTGCAACATCCACCGGCTATTGTTGTTCTGTGCAACAGAAGTCATTCATTTAACACAGAGCAAAGCACAAACCACCTGCTAGCACGAATACTGTGTTTACAACAAAGACACACACACACACACACACTACAAAGTAAATGTCTGCAAAAACAGGACATCATTAAGAAAACTGCCTTTGAACGAAACATTCCTAACTGTTAAAACTAGAAAAATGTGATTATACTACGAGAGATTCGAATTGCTTTCATTTTTTTTTTTGATCAAACGCTGAAGCAGATACTTTATCTGTAGTTCCGGGAAGTCAGGAGGGAGGTTAACTTCTGTTAACTTCTGATGTGTTTTTTGGTGGTGAAAAGCTGCAGAAGTGTCTTTATCACATTCCAGCTTCACACTGGAATGTCAGAATGCTTCTTGGACTTTAGGTGTTACTGAGTGCGTGAGGGGGGCTCGGGGGGCCGACGCTTGTGTGGGTGTCGTCATTTCTTATTCCAATATTATCCTCGTGAGAGCCCAGCCGAGCCGTGGACCCTCAAAGTCCGGGGCATTTTTAGAAAGTGAGGTCACGTTGGCCAACTGTTACTGCAGCGAAGGTTCCAGATTTCAAGACTTGTGATTTGTGGTTGAAGTTCAGCCATCTATGGGAAATTATCCACAACATCTTTATCCACTTCTAGTTCCCTTATCCCTCAAGAAAAGTCTACATTTGGAATGCCGGCAGTAGAGCAGGATATAGAAGACAGTCCTGCAGACCTCTAGGGTGCAGCTCACATATATTTTTCAACCATAAAAATTCACTCTATGCAGTTTTGCCGCTGTCACAATTGCTATCCTGGCTTGCTGAAATCAATTCAATGATTTTCCCGCTCGTTGTTGGAAGCTTGTCCAATACAATAAATCAGAATAAGATTATGTAGCTGGAGTGAAAGAGGGGAAAACCAAGCAATAGATTGCAACACTTCATCACAAAATTATTCTTGGAATGTGCTCGATGTCACAGGCTGTGGCGGCTGTGGCGTAGTGGAGAGCAAGGTAGTTCTCCAATCAGAGGATCGGTGGTTCGATACCCGGCTTCGGCAGTCGATGTGTCCTTGGGCAAGACACTTAACCCCAAGTTGCTCCTGAAGGCTTGCCATCGGTGTGGACTGGATGATGAATGTTAGTTAGAGTCTGATGGTGGCACCTTGCATGGTAGCCTGTCATCAGTGTGTGAATGGGTGAATGATATGTAATATACTACTGACTGTAAGTCGCTTTGGATAAAAGCGTCTGCTAAATGACTGTAATGTAATGTAATGTAATGTAACAGAATCTGAGAGGAGTTTTCCTAAAAGGTTAAGCTGAAGGTTAGCACTAGGAGTCTGGTTAAAGATCATAACTAGGTCAATTGAGGTTAACTAGAGGTGAAGTGGTAAGGGTCAAGTGCTGGAGCTGAACCGAGTCAATGCATGTTTCTTCTCAAGCTTGGCAAGATTATTATTATTATTATTATCATGTTATTTGATTTGCAATCATTTTGATGATGTGCACTTTGGGAATTTACTGGGAGTTAATCAGGAAGGACATTCTGATTATACAGTTGTAACAAGCAGAGACAGGAATAAATTGAATTTAAAGCTCATCAGGAGGTCTTACTTCAGGTCATGTCGTCCTAACTCTCTCTGGTCACATGTTTGCTCTCTTAAGCAAACATGTGACCAGAGAGAGTTGTTCTCACTCAGAATGGTCAACATTCCACTGAATCCATGATATGTCTTTGAAACCACAGGAAGGAGCACTGATGGGAGCAGAGCATTATCCATATACATTGGTAGCACTGTAATTGGCAGGCTCAGACATGTTCACCAGGCTGTTTGTTTCTTTGTGTCGAAGCCTCCATCCGCCGGCTGTCTAATGAGCTAGTTTCCGTAAATAGACGGGTGATTAACCCACTGCTCCTCTCGGTGAGAGGCAGAGCAGTGAGCTAGTAAATGCTATACGCTAACACTGGGAGGAGGTTCAGCCTCTTTGGACAACAGTGTTAATATGCCTTCTAGTCTTTTACTGGCTGCTCAGGCTGGGTCAGCTATGACCATGCAGCATCAAAACATACAGCCGTGTGCAGTTATTTCTTGAGAAATTGCAACTGTTTTCTATTTAATTTCCATTTAGGTCTGTTGTTATAAAGCCTGTTAGGGTTGGCATGTAATCTAAATGTGCTGCGTTCGACAAATGATGTTGTCCAGTCAGCAGCATGTAGGGATAACAAGTCAGCTCATTACTGTAGCTGGCTTGCGCGGGTGTGTTTTGGGAGGTAGGTGCCTCAAGCTTTTCTAAACACAGCTAGCTGACATGAGTGTGATTGAGTATTATGAGCCGTAATGTAAGTCACCGATCTCATCTCTCGACACTCTCAAAACTGTGCATTTAAGGCCACGCTAACTTTAAACTGTTTTTAGGTAACTGTTGGCAGCATAATATCATCATTTATGGGTGCAGCGTGTGATTGGCTGATGGTGTTAATGATGCCGATTGACCACCGTGGTCAGCGAATTCTGTGCAAACAAAAGAGCCAGAATGCATTTGTGATATTTCTGTTCTTGGAAAGGAAATCCAGCAACCAGTCCAGCAACTTCTGTGTGAAAGTGCAACAAAAAAAAATCCACTTTGCATTTATTTACCATTTTCTAATTTTTGTGTGACACTAATGGCCTCTTTTCACTTCAGATAAAATCCAGATAAAATGCATGATTAATCTTCCCTGCCCTCGGATCTGAATCTTGTTCAGAACCTTTGGCCCATTGGCCGGTGAGCCTCACTGTGTGGTCCTGTGGGACAAAATACTAAAATGGGCCGCTTCATGCTGGGAAAGGATTACAATTATATGCTCTGTGGCGTTTTCTTCACTCACAGGCTCACATACACACAGAAACAGCCCAAGACCACATCCTCAAAAACCCTCAAAGTCAGCCGTCTACGTGTCCCCTCCTCCTCTGGAGAAGATTTGTTCCTTCAAGTCTGTCCTCAGCCTATTTCCTGCAGGTTCATCCTGTTATCTTCCATGATGATTGTCTGTCTGATTCCATAGAGGTTCATCTTTTTTCTTTTAACTTTCAGTTCTGAGATTTGCTTGTTAGAGACAGACTTCTTTAGGAGTTAAAGTGTATGAAGACTAGCAGTAGATGAACCACAGAAGGGCTGTTTTTTGCTGGAACCATCTGTCACTATAGGGTGCATTGAAATGGTTGTGGTCATTGAATTGTCATATTCACTTTGTCCATTCGTGTGTTTGTGTGTGTGACATGATATGAAACAAAAAAGGAATGTTAAGTACTGTGTCATGCTGAATTAACAGCAGGAGAGAGCTGTTGCGTAACAAAGGGAGGCTGAGGGAAGGAAGGAAAGGGAACAGTTTCGTTATTTGGTCATTATTTTTTTTTCTCTTCTACCATATGTGGACATCGCACTCAACTTTCTTTTTTTTTTTTAAATGCCATTTTAAATTGAATGCCTTTTGATTCTTAAAATAACAACATGATAAAAATGTACCCCTAGCCCCTTCTAATATACATACATACGGGCAAGTTGTCATACAAGAAACTGTATTATACAGTTTATACTCGGCTGTGTTTAATACAGAGTCACAGTTTCGCAGGCCTACTCCTCATTTATTATGTCCATTTAGTTGATTGGATGCTAATCAAATGAACTAATTCAATATCATGGCTTTATAGATGATTCTTGGTTCCTGCTGGCACAAGTCAGTAAAAACTTAAATATGACGTCTTTGACTCTCGGCAGTTAACTCTCCTCTCATCCACAGCCGCCACATTGGATGGATAAGCCGGCTAAGCTGCATTTGTTTTGACTGGGCCTGAACGCTCTGCCGTGTAGCTATAGCGCTAATCGGGACTCAGTTTACCATCCAGAGTCGGGCTGTACAGCTCTTTGGGCTGTTTAGCCACATTGGCAGAAATAACAACAATATACATCCACAGATTTCTGTCAAATAAGGTAACACATTGCCTTTACAGTACGATGATCATCATACTTTATGTTGTGCGTACTGCACATCCATTTTGAGCCAGAAATAACCATAAATATGACCTCTACATAGGGGTGTGCGTAAGGGTCTTTAACAGAACTTGATTTTGGAAACAATGGCTGGCTCACTGCACATTAACTGTCACATAATACACACACAGTGCACCTTTTCACCGGGCAACCAGCCCAGCAGAGTACAGTTTATTCTACTGTCACAGTATCACCGGGCAACCAGCCCAGCAGAGTACAGTTTATTCTACTGTCACAGTATGAAATATTGTTATACACACACACAGATCTGAGATCCGGTTAAAGAAAGCAATACAGTTTGTGCTTGGACTCAGTTCAGGACATAAGGAATAATGGATCGCTGTTCAGTGTCACTGCTAGACTGTGTTTGGTTCCTGTCAGACTGTTGATCTGGCTCTGCGTCCTGTACTTGGAGAGTGGTCACACTATAGACTATAGACCTTTCTTGTTAAGAAGAACCCTGTGTGTGTGTGTGTGTGTGTGTGTGTGTGTGTGTGTGTGTGTGTGTGTGTGTGTGTGTGTGTGTGTGTGTGTGTGTGTGTGTGTGTGTGTGTGTGTGGAGCGAAGCATTAGTATTCAGCCTCGAGAGTCTCACTGAAGCGCCTGTCCGGCCCTTTTGTTGTTGTTTGGTGAAGGGGTCTTAGGGGGTCTGTGAGTGATGTCATGAGAGGCTTGAAAAGGGACTTAAATAGCTTCCATGAGTCCAGACATGCAGTGCATTCCTCTGAAACACTCATTAGGCTTCTTAACATGATTTCGGTCCGGGTGTTGTTTTGAGCTCTTTTGTCATCAGGCAGGTGAAAGTCCATCGTTATTCGTGTTGCAGTGCTGCAACATGCCGTCATTGTGTGTGGGATCCTCGCTGCACCAGCCCTTCTTAAACATGGACGGACATTACTTTATTTATTTATTTGCTGTGCTGCTTGGCTGTGACCCATTTCCTCAGAAAACCCTTGCGTGGGTTTGCTAACAGCTAAACCATCTTTTATATTTCAGTTTAAAATGTATACAATTGTGAAATAAATTCGAAATCAAGCCAATTTTCCAAACACATTAAAGAGAAAATAGAGTGCCTCGTTGCTCTGTCTTTAATTAATACGCCTATTTTGTGTTGACTCGGCTGATCTGGGTGTTGTCTCCCAGACTGTTTATTTTGCCAAATGGTGACCCCAGTGAACTTTCAGTCCGTGATTGTGTGTGTGTGTGTGTGTTCTTCTGCAGGTGGCTTCAAGTTTTGGGTGTATTTCCTGTGTTGAGAGCCATTTCCATGGATACAAGTCAGCGCAGCTTCCTGGTTTCCTGTTTAGATAACCCGTGAGCTGTGATAGGCTTTTATCCAATCAGTCACTTCCTTTACTTTGCAGCATCATTTGTTTTAAAGTGTCCACCACCCTTCTCTAAATACACTGTGACTATCTTCACCATCCAGCAAGCCTTGGGTGTTTAAATAACTGTGAGGGACTGGAGGATCTGAGAGGGCATTACCCTTCACTGCAGTCACTGCTGGACTAAGTAACTGGCCGCTTTTAATGTGAAAAGGGTTCCATTTTTATAGGATATTACATTGTGGAAAAACCCTTACTATTTGTTTGTAGCTGAACTCGCTTGAGACAGACATTGTATCACTTAGGCTGTACAATAGATGATTGAACTCAGACATCATAATGAACCCTTTCCTCCTCTTCTAGAAATGTCTCTTAAATATTTACAAATATCAGTTTCTTAATAGTTGAGACATAATGCACCATGCTGTATTTTAAAACTCGCAACACTTGTAAATACTGCATTAAGAGATTCTATTTTATCACATTAGAAAAAGTCCAACGTTTCAAAACCACAATGCAACATCATTGTTCCAAAGTGTTCACCACCTTACTCTTTATCAGTTTTACAACACCTAGTTTTTAAGGCTTAAGAAGGCTAATAATAACTGGTTGTTTGCAGACTTAAAGGAATATTTAAAAAAAACTTTCATTTGAATATCAAACACTCTTCGTCTTTATGCTTTAAAGGGGAGGCTGACACTTGTATTGAAGGCAGTCATAATGTCTTCTCTTCTCTTTATGTGGAATTTGTGAAATTCAAGATCACACGCAAAACCTATTTTGAATAATTGAAGATTTAATAACCATCCACACCCATATGATGCTCAACTTAATGTCCTGTTTCAGTCCCAAATTTGGCACGTGGACATTTTATGTGTTTGTTCTGTACAGTGTGCATGAATGGACATTTGGTTCTTTCTGGCAGGCTGCGATGGTCATTTGTGTCATTCATTTTGTTCCCGATCAATCGTGATCAACTTCCATGATATAAGACTGCTCTGGGCACTACACTTTATTGACTAGTGTTGACCCAGATGCATGCAATCAAATGTGGACACACGCACATGAATAAACCGTCACATATACTCCTGCTGTCCTCCTCTGTCTCTTTTTCCTCTGTCTCTTTTTATTTTCAAACAATGTCTCTTTTCATCTTTCACAGCTTGTCTGTTACTGGACCTTATAGTCGTTAAATATAACCCTTTGTGACTCTCCAGCGCTGGCATAATGACCATCACGAGTCTCTGTGTGTTACAACCCATCCAGGAATTGAACTCCCCAGTTCATATACAATAATTGGGTTACTGTCCCAATTTCCTGCGACCTATTTGTCTTCATTGTAGGACTCGTACGAGTTATTTCTACCCTGGGAACTCAGGGAAAATCACTAGAAGTTATGATGTGTCATTTTAAACAGCGACACTTAAAAGGGACCTGGTTTTAGGAATTTGCTTCAGTGGCATAACTCACAATTAATGACAGGACGCACAGCTGTTAATGGGCACACGCTGGTTTTTGCTGGCCTTTCTTTGCAAATAAAGAGTAGGATAACCTCTGTGACCTCTGGACCACCCTGTTGTTTCCAACATGCTTCAGTTAAAAGACTTAAAAGTATCAAGAAAAGTCCTACAAAACTATTTTTTTATTTTTTTAACTTTTATTTCATTGCACAATTTTGGAAAAACCTGATATTTTAGCCCTAGTATTTCAATAAGACATTGATATATAGTGCTTGTGCTTTTTGGGTCCATAGTCTTGTCGTTGACAAAAGGTACATTTCTCACAGTAGTAACTAACTAGCTAATTACAACAAAAGAAAAGCCCAGGGAATAGGAAATATATCATTATGTCAAATAATTCAGTAAAACTGCATTGTCATTTGCTTATATGGCTTTTAAAAAATGAATATTTTCAGCACCAATTGCTGATATGCATTCTGCTGAAATCGGTACCTCTCTCACAGCAGCGTCCTCCATCATTTAGCAGCCACTAACACAATCGTGCCATTTGCTCTTGTAAATTCGAGGAAAGTGTTTCCAGTGCGTCTTTGATGTAGTGCTCGTGAGAAGAGAAAGTGAACCTGGACTTGGGTCAGCTCTAGTTTCCACTGGCCTGATCCTGTGACCCATCAGGTACACGCTCACACACAACACCAATACAGACGAGTAGCATCAGATTGAGCCTACGATGTCAGCATTTGTTTCTTTTAGTGGGTTTAATTCTCCATTTTGGCATTGAAGATACCAGTAATTATAGTTTCAGGCCAAATAATGACAAAGACTTGGTTTTCTTTTTAGAAAGTTTTATTTGTTACGATGGAGAAGCCTCTGAAACGGCATTAAGACCATTCTGTTACGTGTCAAGTCTCCACTAAAAGCACTAATAATAAAAAAACTTAACGAGGCAGCAGGTTTTATGTATTTCAATTTTTATTAAAAGGTGAATAAAACCTGTACGTGACTCTAACCCTCAGACTGAGTCAACAGTCCCATGCTGACAGAAGCAAACACCATTACCCCCCTTATCACCCCATCTCCTCCCCCCCTCAGTCATCATCTCTTCATCATCTCCTCCGTTCCTGCCTCTGTGACTCCGTCTCCTCAGAGCTTTGAAAGGAGCAGTAGGTTAAAGGGAAAGTGGACGAGCGACATACGTGTGGTGTGGGGAAAGAGAGGGCTCGGTCTTACACAGGAAAGGAGGAGCGGAGAGCCACAGGGTGGATGTTTTTGGTGTGTGTGTGTGTGCACAAGGGCCTGCACAGAAGGGGTCTTTGTGGGTGAGGGCATCTGGAGAAACCTACACACTCACACACATACACATACACACACGTTTAGCCCATGACATCACAGCTTACTGAGCAGCCGGCAGGAATGTTACTGAGAAAGGAGAGGCTTTGTGGACGAGAGGAAAGAGACGGGAGGGGAGGAAAAGGAGGAGAAGAAGAGGAGGAAAAGGCTTGGCCAGGGGAAAAAGTCCGGCACTCCCACTATCTGGAACCGGACTGACCAAGGCTGGACTGAAGTGAACAGAGCTAAATAGGAAAAAAGATAAAGCTTTTTGAGAGAAGTCACATACACGGATGATAGAAATTATTAATAGAAATATAAAGCGGAAGGAAGCTTGCCTTTTTAAAAATGACATCATGGATTTACAGATTTAACTGAAATATACTACTTGTAAGAGCAGCAGGTGAGTAATAAGCCTATTTAACTTTTTTTTTTTTCATTTTAAGAACACCAAATTTATTTTGCAAACTGACATCATAGGAAATGTGAGCTACAGACGGCAAACAGGAACTGAAATGCTCACAAGGAAAATAATAGGAAGTATAGGAATAGTAACGGCCAGTTTCCCCACTCTGTGACAATCTAGCCACGTTTAGTTTGTCAATGACATACCACCACTCTAGTTCAACACCTCCAAACTGTCTTAAGCGGAGAATGACATCATGAATAAGAAGTACATAGCACTGTTTGGCTTGAGTTCACAATCCAGGCTGTTTGAATCTGAGTACGCCATGCTAGACCAGCAGCAGGTTCCAGTTACCATACAAGATCATATTTAGCCAGGAAACAGAGCTGGGATCGGCACCCGGTTACACAGTAACCTCAGCTCAGTGTGTGTGTGTGTGCGCTTGTGTCTTTGAGGACGTACATCATAAGGCTTTCATTTTTTTATTGACTTTTTTTTTTTTACATTTGCCATGAGTTCTGGCTACAGTTTGTGCTAGAATAAGCCAATGGTGTTATATTAAAGAAATGGAAACAAATGTTTTGTGAGAGACGCCAAGGTTGTGTGTATCACAGGAATTCATAATCTGGTAAACCCCCCAGCCTCTCAGGCATGCAGCTGGATGTGTATGTTATAATGGTGTATCTTGGTGTGTGTGTGTGTGTGTTTTTTTGTGCATCCCAGTCAGAGGTCAAGAATTTCCAGATGTGATGGGAATGGCAACAGGCGGGGAATGAGACAGCATTTAGGCGGATAGACTCATGATTGTGTCATTTTACTTGTCATGACTTTCCACTGAATTCCTTAATTCCCACCCTTTATAATATTAAACCTCCAGACTCCCAGTTACATTAACCTAACTCCTGGTTTAATATATTTTAACAACCTGATCTTATTCTGAAGAATTTATCGAAGCCATAATACAATATCTTAATCTTAAACTGTGATCTAAAGCCAAAACCTAAAATCACCCTCAACATAACTAATCTGACCTTGGCTTGTCACCCAAACTTAGACCTACTTAATACTAATTCAAATCTCTCACCCTAAAATAGATCCGTTCATTAGGCGAGGTTGGTGAAAATGTCTTCCCTTTGTAGGATTTTCCTGAACTTTCCATCCTTTTTTGGAGTAAGCCGAAACAACAACACAGCTGACACTTCATGGCGGAAAAGGCTGTGGGACTATTTACACTATATTTCAAATTCATGCGACTGTAACATAGACATTTAGGTGTGCTGGAAACTCCTGGTCCAAGAGTAACTGGGGTTCTGGGGTTTTCAGACATTCAAACACACCACAGAGAATTTTAGCTTCTTGGCAAAAGTGATATTGATTTTTTCGCACACTCAAAAATGCAATCTTACACACACACACACACACACACTTTGCTCCTTGCAGGGTGTACAATGTCCCTCATCACAAGTATTTGAGTCGGAGCCTTGAGGACAGCTAGTTATGCCTGGAATGTCCACCTCAAGGAGAGTCAGAAACACACGCGAATACACACCTCTGATACAAAAAGACACACTTGAAAGACCACAATCACACTGTCATGCACTGCTGCACAACTACAGTCACACACACACACACACTTATTTTACTGTGTGTTGGTGTGTAGCAGAATAGCATTGCATATGAGACATTCCTGTACTATAGTACTGCTTTCCTGAGGCAGTAACGGGATATCCTCCCCCTCTGTACTGTCCTGCCTGCTAGACACACACTCCTAGACACATACACACACACACACACACACACACACACATTCCTGCTGTACACGCGCGCACATACACATGCAGTATGCAATGGGTCAAATGTAACAAGAATGAAGACCTCGTCTGTGTGAGTGTGTAAATAGAAGTGACATCTGGACCTCACATGGTCGCTAATATCATTAACTGGGTGAAAAATGTGAGTGAAGAAAACAAAGAAACTTGAGATGAAAGGGGAAAAGATTAGTGAAGTTTATGCGTGTAATATTGTTCAGTGTCAATCATAGTGTGGTTAAACAAAGAATTACTTTTGATCAAGTTAAAGTTGATGAAGTAGCTTGTGGCCAACAATACAGTTATCTGTTCAGTTCAAATCTCAACTGTCCATATATATATAAATATCTGCATCAATGGGTTTTTCCCTTCTTTTTTTATCTTACGATGCAAAAAGTAGTGGCACAATAGATTTTGATTTGCATTCAAAGTTCATCCATAGTATCATCGTTAGACTTGGAAATGTGTGAGGTGTTCCTTTAAGAGATTGTGTTTATTCTGTCTTATATATAATCACACACTTCATGAGACAGTATAAGCACGACTGAGCCAGGAGGGTCAACAAAATGCTGTCAGAGATATTTTTTTCCCTCGCAGTAGAAACAGGAGACATGCGGATAGGAGGGCGGGGGAGAGAGGACTGAAGAAAGAAAAGAGAGGAGAGGGTTCCTTCAGTTTAGACAAGACATGGCTTTTTTTTAATAATCCACCATGTGACTGTAAATGTGAATGTCATCATTCACTGTTTCTTCTTTTTCTCTTAACAATCCCAGAGAGGACCGAGAAGAGAAAGAGAATAAAAAGAGGGGTAGATAGAGAAAAGATAATGATCCAGCTTTAAGGCTGGGTCACCCTCTTTATATTGATACTAAGTCTGAAAAAAAATCTGCCTCTGATTTCTGCAGAGAGGCCTCACGTAGAGGGTTCACATCAGTAGAAATGTCAACAAATATCATTAAATGGCAGTCGGGTAGCATGTCTGAGTCTTTAGGTCTAAGAGTGGGTACAAAGCAAATACTTCCTCCTTATGGCTGAGTGTGCTTTAACTGAACAGTGGACCAGTTCACTGAAGTGGCCCTCATTAAACCCTAACACACACTCTCACATGTTACAAAGACGGGGGGGTCAACAACCCCTTGTGGAAGTAAACACACCTTCAGAATGGAGGTGTGCTTGGCACAAGGCAGTAAAACAGGAAGCCACTAGAGTATTTGTTACTGACCCCTCTGTAGAAACAGAGGAGTCAGTAAAGATAGGAGTGTGTAAATGTAGCTCCTCGTTAACTGTTGATGTGGAATGTGTCGGATGGATGGTTCACAAAAACAGAAGGTCACAGGTTTGATCCCAGAATGCCCATGTGTCCACCATCGTGTCCTTTAACCAGACAGTCGACCCCTGTTTTTACACGTCTTCCCTGGATAAATCGGTGACATATCTACCACAGTCGAAATGTAATTTTATTTGGCGGGAATTTGGATGAATGTACTTTATAAAATCTGAGTTTGTTTCTTAAAATGGAGGGGGAAAAGTAGATAAAAGTCCCCAAATTATTGCTTCATAAGGTTGTAACATACTTTTCAGTGATATAATAATTGTGTTGAGTATCTGTGTTAACTGTTATTCGGCAATATTATAATCACATCACTGGATAAAAGTGTTCCACTTGATATGAACTTACATGTTTGTTCATAATGTATGCATTTTATTATGGTAGGTTTAATTTCATTTGGAGGGACATTTTTCATCTAGCATTTATACAGCTGTGTGACCAATTACGCAGGGGGAATTTTGTTTTTTGGAAGATATATCCTTCCTCATAACAACTACAGATGATGTGGCCTTGAGTCAGGCACCTAACCTCAAAAACACACCAGTGACGCGGTCCTGTGAACAGCTGAGGTCTTGGAGATCCAGGGAGTGGATGTGTGTAATAGAGCAAATGTGACGCTGTTAAAATGGAAATATCTTTAAAGCTGCAGAACCTGGAGTATCTGACAACTCCCTTACCAGTGATACACCTCAGACAAACTTAAAGCAGAAGAAGTACAACTTTAAAGTGTCAAGTGATGGATTTAGATCCTTATATAACCAGAGATTAAAACTGTTTATAATGACACCTCCCATCCCTTTTTCTTCTTCTTCAAACATACATATGTCAGGTATTCAGCTCACTGGTTCAATCTCAGAACTTGGAAGTTATTTGAACAAAGATACAATAGTTTTCAGTACTATGGAAGATTGTGTTGTTTCTGTTGTGACCTGATGCAGCTGAATGGGAGTTGGTGCCCTCTAGTGGTGGGAACCAGTCAGAGCACACTCAAGCTGCTGCACAGGTTTTACTTAACACACTTATTATACTGCAATGCAGACAGAAAGGCTTATGGTTGTGTCATGTGCTTTTTGGGGTGGGGGGGAGATGAGGAAAGAGGAAATATTTTAATTCCTACTTCAAGCAAATATTGCTTTTATCAAAGTGATCGAACATTGTACTGCCTCTCCGAACAGTATCTCTGACCCTTGTGGCTTTGGTTTGTTTTGTCGACACAGAAATTGTGGCGGGCAGCCGAGGATGTCAGTGACCCAATACCAAGAGAGCGGGCCTTGAAGAGCGTCAGTTTCCAGGAATCGGTCAGCGTTATCACTGACAGGCCTGCAAACATGGAACTGGAGAGCCAGCAGATCCAGCATGGCTGTCTCAGCAGCCCCAGCAACCGAGCTCACAGTGCACTTGGTGTGAAGGCAGAGACTCCTGACAGCGAGGTGGTGCAGGTAAGCAGGTTTTCTGGGCAAGACCATGCTCAAATTCAGTTTCTTGTTTTATTTATTTTTTATTTATCAATACCAAAAACTTGGGACAGTGCCAGTTTATTTTGGGCTGAGTGGAAATTGTACTGGTTATGTCACAGTCTGAGGTGATAGTTTTAATTTTGTGATTTTTTTAAGTCCCTTTTTTTCTTTTTCTTTTCAGTAATATGAGGAATATTAGCCTAAAGAGCTCTCCAAGTTAATCAAATGAAATGGTGCTGCATGTGTGTGTTACAGTATACTGTAGCAATTTTAAAACATTTGCACACTGTTTATCCAATACATTTAAAAAAAAAAAAAAAAAAAAAGGTTTGTCTTGTGACATTACTTTTATTTATTGTCTTTATGAGACCAATGCCAAAAACTTAAAACCATAATTCCAGGTCAGCTATGCCTAGGTTTGTGCTGATATCAGAGTTTCACAGGATGATGGCTAAATTGACGTGATCTCTGTAATTATTTAAATAAGATGAACATTTAGGGTGGTTTTTAGATTATGTTTTAGTTTACAGAAGAAAAAAAATGTGAACACGGCTTTTGTTGTCTGGTTTTGTGCCATTAAAACATTAACCTCTCCACTTTCTGCCATTATAAATGTGCATTTAATGTAATGTCCAGTAATGTATGTTTATTCTCATTTGCTATGATAAAAGTATTATGATATGCTGTATAGTTTTTATAGCTAATCACCTCATCTGCATCGTTCCCCATAATCTGATAGCAGGAGGAGTTTGATGAACATCATTAACATTTACATTAACAGCAATTTCATCATCTGCTGTGTCTACAGGAGATCCGCTACTTGGACCAGGTTTTAGACGCCGCCTCAGAAACACCCACCAACGGAAACTCTTCTCCATCAGATCACACCAAACCAATCAGCATCGATGGGAACTCTCCTTTTGTCTGCGTGTCGGCCTCCTCTCCTGTCAATCACCAATCAATCGTTGTGGAGGGGCTGAGACAAACCACGTTCCTCCACCAGGAGGACTCCGCTGTGAGGACCAACGGCCACGGGCAGGGAGAGGAGATGGGGAGCGGCAGGGCCAAGTTTGAGCTGAGAGCATTTCAGGAGGAGAGGCGGCCCGCGAAACTCTTCACCCCTGGAGAGGAGCAGCAGGTCAGGGTGACGAGGAGACGACCCTCAGGGGAGGTAAACGGCTGTTAGATTATGTACCAGCTTTAACAGACACACAGTAGCTAAAACAACAGTTATGTTGTTGGGAATCAAAAGTGTAAGAAATTAGAGTTCTGAGGAAAGCTCCTAAATGCGTTACCATAAAGTATTCCTGAGTAATTCTTACCAAATTAACATAATGTGAGCAAGTGTAAATTAACGCTTACTTTTTAAATTAAAATTCAACATTTTAAGTCATATTTCCTTTCATAAACAAGTCTGAACTGCTTGCTTTGTTACATGAGACAGGATAAAATGGCAGCCAAATTATGAGTAAGTAAGCGTCAAATGAATGATTAATAGTATTAAGTCTCCATGCTTATCTACCATGAGTCCTCCTTTTTTATTAGAACAATTTTATCTTGGAAGAAAAAAAAACATATAGCTTAACTTTTTGTACATTTTTATCTTGGCAAGCAAAATAAGGCTTAAGAGTGTTAAAAAATGCACAAAAAAGTTATAGCATAAGATATATCTATGTATTTTCTTTATTGACAGTGTTATACAGGTGATGGCCAAAACGTTTAACATCAAATGAAAAAATCAAGAAATGGCAGCCCAAAAGGAAGGAATTTTGAAATACAGTTGTGTCGTAAATTAACACTGAGTAACGTAAGCACTTGTGAGCAATATCCAAAGGGGGTTAGTAGTAGTTTCTTTTTCAACAAAGAGGAAGAAAAGAGTGATGACCAGTGGAAACTGTTTTAAAATCATTTTCAGTCGAGTCACACTGAGCAATCGCTGTAATGGGGGGTTACATGGATTGCTCAAGGGGCAATACAACTGATTGGAGAGGCAATGGAGAACATGTATGACTGCTAGCAGGCCTCAAACAGGCCTCATTGGACTGTACTGACAGTCTAGACTCTAAATATACACGTTTTCTTCTATCTTTATCAGCATACGTGTAATTAAAAGCTTATGTTAATGCTAAATGATTCGTCTGCTCTTTGTAAATGTTCACACTCTCTTGTCCTCCTCTCTCCCCCTCTCTCAGGTTCAGGAGCTGGAGCGTGAGCGTATGGAGCTGATCAAAGACCAGGCAGTGAAGAAGAACCCTGGGATCGCCCAGCGCTGGTGGAACCCTCCTCAAGAGGTAGCCGCCCCTTTTTAATCTTTGGTTTGTATTTTGACTTCCTGACAACCTGACTGATTGTTTATTTGGTTGGTTTAATCATTCATTCAAGGTTCCTTTGGAAGAACAGCTGGATGCAGATCAGCTTGAGTCTCTAAAGAAATACCAGGAGAGGAAACAGCAGAAACAGGGTCACATCTATACATACACACAGGTAACACACGCACACACACACACACACACACATAGGACTGGTGATGTAGGAAATGTTGATGATTAATTAGATCGATTATGTCTGTCTCACCTTTCTTTATTTTTCTCCTTTGTTTTCTCGCCTCCCATCTCCATTTGCAGCCCCAGGTTTCAGGTCCTCCCACAATGGTTACCTTTGACCCCGAGCTAAACAGGAAGGACGACGTTTTGGAGGAGCAGATCAACTTCTCGTCTGCCAGAAAGCAGTTTCTGCAAGGGGGGGCCACCAAGAGGGACGTAGCTCCTCACATATATTCCGCCAAACCCTTTTCCAAATCCATAACCAGGGGCAGCCACGGGGGCGGTGACATTGTTGCAGAAACCGGGGAGGGTCACGTGACCTGGTCCGATGAAGGAATTGCATCAGAATTTACTTGCGCACGAGCTGTTATGACAATCCTGCCTGATGAGGAGGAGAGGAAGAGCAATTTCTATCCAAGTTTTCACCCAGAGGAGTCCGACTCGGGATTGGACGAGTTATCCGTCCGTTCTCAGGACACCACTGTCTTCAGCTTGGACAATATTTCTGACAGCGGGGCTTCGCTACCGCCAACCCCGTTGCCACTGACCCCGGTGTCACCGCCCACCCCTCAGCCCACCACGCCAGTCAACGGGCAGACCAATGGCAGTCCAACAGAAGACGACCTGGAGTACCACGCAGGGGTACTCGTCCAAAATGCCATCCAAAATGCCCTGGCAGCTCGGGATGGAGAGGAGTGGCAGCGCTCTGAGTTGAATTCTTCACAACTGAGCACCCCTGTATCTCCATCCTCCACTTCAACAAGTAGCCCGGTGCCAGTTTCTTCCTCCCCTGTGTCTTCTGGTGGAGCTCCCAGTCTCCAATCATCTGTGTGCTACAGTCCGGCTCCATCCAACATGTCCCCTCAGCCAGACAGAGGGCCAGAAGTAAGGGTCTTACTCCAAGAGGAGCCTTCAGAATCAGATCACGCTCCGCAGCAGCAGCCCTCCAGTCCAGTCCAGCAACCGCAGCTCCGGACGCCTTCCCCGCCTCCTTCTCAGCCCATCTCTCCACCACAGAGGCCCAAAGACGGAGGTCCCAGGATCAAAATCCAGTCCTCTTACGCCAGAGCACTCGCCTCCTCGGCCCCGTCTCCAGCTCAGGCGCCTGCCTCTTCCTCGGCAGCTCCAGTTCCCAGGCCGACCCCGGTCTACCGTCCCCCTTCTCCCCCAAGCCCGGAGAAAGCAGAGTTCAGCTACTTCAGTAAATACTCGGAGGCGGCTGAGCTGCGCAGCACAGCGACAGCGGCACGAGGGCCCGAGGCGGAGGCAGCCAGCGGCCCATTCCGCCTGCGCTCCAAGAAGCAGCGGACTTTGTCCATGATCGAAGAGGAGATCCGAGCAGCTCAGCAGAGGGAGGAGGAGCTGAAGAAACAGAGGGAGGAGAAGCCGGTTGTTGTCGTCCGCCCCAGCATCTCCTCCAGCAACAGCCTCGGTCCCGTGAGGTCGGGGATGCGCCAAACCAAGATTTCCCCAGCAGATAAGATGAAGAGCAACAGCCTGCCAGCCAGACTCACACTGACAGCGAGGACAGCACCAGGTTAGTCACTGCTCTGTTGCTTCACTACGGTGTTTGTCATTGGTCCCTGTATGAGACCGTGTATGAGGTTGTTGTTGTTGCACTAAAACAAAAAAAAATCTAAATTATTTTCTTGTGTAGATTGCTTAAGTACCACTCATGCTTGGTGTCTTTGTGTCTTTATGTGTTTGTTGCACTGGTGTGTACTTTGTTATACAGTATATTAAGTTTAAAGGTTATTTAAGAATATGAATTTTAGCCCTACTTCACCAGACAGTGCCTTTTGTTACTGAAAACAATAACCTTATTCATAGGTTTGCACTTTTAACCTAGGCATATATGATGTTGTATGATTTAAGACCAATGTAAAGACAAACACAAATTTAGATTTGCCTTTAATGCATTTCAATCATTTGTTTTTGAGCAAGTTTGAATAATTAATCTTTTAAATTACTGTAATACCTCAGTATCATCTACAAACCACACCAAAGAATGTCCTTTCCCTGTGTGGATTAATTCCCAACATGTGCCAATCTGTAATAATTGTAATCAATTATGTGTCATTGGTCCCTGTATGAAACAGTGTAGGAGGTTGTTGTTGTTGTTGCAGCAATAGAACAAACATAACTTAGTTTCTCATGTACAAACCAGTTAGATTGCTTCCCTACCACTCATGCTTGGCGTGATCATGTTTATTTAACAAACCTGTCTCAACTCCATGTGTTTTTCTGTGATGTGCAGGAAAGATTGAGAAGGTTCGACCTGTACCGCCTGTCTCACCCTCACCCTCAGAGGGAGCCCTGTCTGACGCCGGCAGCGAGGACTCTGGAGGACGACCCAAAAACTTCATGGAGACGCTTATGGAAGACTATGAAACACACAAAGTGAAGAGGAGGGAGAAAGTAGAGGACAACAGTGTGAGTATTTGAACCTGGAGAAACCACATTAGTTTGGTTATGTTTAAATGGTTGAAGGCTTCAATCCCTGCCATTTTGGCAAGAGCTAATACTGTAAACATCAAAGGGAATTTCCAAGCCTGAAACAGGAAATTAAATTGAAAGTAAGTCACAGACGCTAGGGGGGTTTCTGTTTTGTCTCCATCTTTTTTAATGTCTTAATACGTCCTTTTGTGCCAAACACATCTGCCAGTGTGTCATTAGAATTAATGATGTCTCTTTTGAGAAGAGGTATTGGATTTTGGCAGACTAAACTGTGAAAATGAAAGTCTTCAAAGAATCATTCTCTTACATTGTGGGGAAAAAAAATGAATAACCAGAAAATGTCACAGACAACAGTTCCACTTTCTTTTTTAAGCACCATACACTTCATTTTAAATTCACACACACAATAAAAAATACATCTCAAGGCTATAACATCACACTGCTTACAGATCATTTATTGAAAAAAGTATGACATTGCATGCATAGTCGTCATGCAGTTTTATCTTGGACATCTTGAACATACAGCAGGTTGGTTGTTGTTGATGTTGCTGATCTTCTTATTGTTTATCCATGATGACATCACATGTTTCTGACTATTTGTACTGTTGCTTCTCTCCTGCTGGTCGGTCAGTATGCCCATTTGTTGCTGGTTAACGAGGTAACCACTGAGGTACCTGTCTCACCTCTAACCTTTACTGACAGACCTGGGACAGACTAAATTGAAAGACTTTAGGAAGAAATAATACATTCCAGTGTGTATTTGGACTATTTCTGTACCGGCTGAAGATTGCTATGACTCCCGGATATGAAAGTGGTCCAGAAACATGAGATAGAGATGTATTATTTAAGTTTTAAACGCTAGACAGGAGGAATTCTGAGAACGAAACCAAAACAAGTTTTATATCTGATCCCAGGTCTGCTTGCGGTCTCACTGCATTTCTGTTCTGCTCTGTGGTGTTGGTGCTGCATGTGCTTGCCTCCCCCCATGCACATGTTCCCTCTGTGTACCTAGTAAATAGTGAACCTCAGATAATGATATAGTTCCACCAAATTGATGGAAAACAATTTAACATATCTAATATATTTTCTTCTAAATACACATCAAGCTTAATTTAAAGAAAAATACTACTGTTAAAAAAATGTGAGAATATGCTTTTCTGAGTTGTAATATGCGGTGGATGTCTTTGTTGTGGTCGTCATCAACTGTAGGTCATACATAAACAGCGCGCAACAACACTTCTACTTACTACTCAAGTAAAAGCTTAAGTTGGGCTCAGTGATTTCAAAAATCATTAAGCCATCATTTTCTACACACAATCTCCTTCACCTTCACCCTGGATTCCTGCTCACAGAGAAATGTGTCCTGTGTGTGAAGATGCGTTTATGTGTTTGTAACTGTGTGTGTGTGCATTTGTATCTTGGCATGAGTGTGTGAGAGGGACGATGAAGGGGGAGCACAACAAATGTAACAAATCTAGCGTTGAAGCTTGAAACTTTTCCCTGAAATGGACTTTTTTTTTTTTTTATTGTCAAATACTGCAGGTGCGCTTCATATTAGTGGTTTATTTTGATGGATACAACTCAAGGACTCCTTTACTGCCAGGATGGTTTAACCAAGCGCTCCCTCAGTTTTTGATACACAATGCATGCCACATTAAAGTCACTGTGACGTGTTTTCTTTTTGTGATTGTGTGGTTATTATATCCCTTTTGAGGCTGGTAATAAAGCATGTGTTTTATTAGTGAACAGTTGGCTCATGCAAACTATTTTGTTGCTCTGACGGCGTTGGATTGTTTTGTAATTGACAGGTTCTGGAGGCCACTCGCGTCACCAGGAGGAAAAGCGACATGGCTAGGAAGTGGGAAGCCGGTATCTACGCCAATGAGGACGGAGAGGAGGAGGAGGAAGAAGAAGAGGAGGAGGAAGAGGAGGAAGAGGAGGAGTAAACAGCTCCTCTCAGAGACATATAAGGGACTGAGTAGAAAGGTGGAGGAAGAAGAGGATGAGGAGACTGATGGAAAAAATGCAGCGAGGATAGGGAAAGGAAACAGTATTTATTTTACTAATAGTATTCAGATGATCACATGACCCCCTGGCTCGACCAATGGGACTAATCCAAGAGATGCATCAGGTTGTGTTTTTTGCACCTGAAGACTGAAGGCCAACAGTATGTTAAATGAACGAGTATGTGAGAGACATTTGAGGTGACTTTGGAGAAGAAAGGTCAGTGATGAGAGAGACACTTTGAAAGGGTTTTATGGTGGCTAAAGAGCGCTGTCCAGAGGTATATATGGTATTAAAGGTATTTACTAGTTGGTAGACGCTGAATGACTTAAATATTCATAGGATTTTCATTTGCCTGTAATTTTTTTTTTTTATTGAAATATGGACTGAGATCCAAAGATTTTCTTTTGTCTGGTTGCCCGAGACTTGTTGATAATGGTTTGAGCAACGGGTGCTTGATAATGACCCCAATTATCTTCAAAATGTGTGGAAAGACAAGCAGGTGTGTGTGTGCATTGTGACTTTCGAGAAGCGTCGGACGAAAGGAGAAAAAGCGAGGCCTGATTTCTGTAATTGCAGAATTATTTCTTAACCCGGATTTTTACGATGCTGCAGGAAGGCTGAGACGGTTTCCAGACACTGAACCAAATGGGACCCGAAGCATCGCTTTCAGAGCACGTAAAGTTTTATCTTCTGCGTCTTGCAGTGCCACAGAACACCACAGTACAGATTTAACAATCATATGACACGTTGGTGGGATCTTTCGCAATCCTTTTAAGCATCTATATTAAATCTTAAGTGCCGACTTGAGGGTCCTTGAACTGCAGAATGCTAGCGAGGAAATTAAAAAAAAACTAGCATCAAGGTTCAACTTTGCCTTAGACCGTCTGTTATTGTTTGATGCACGATATGTATGATGTATTTTATCTTTTTCATATTCTGTATTACTACAGTTTACAGTAGAAGAAAAAAAACACAATCACATTAGATAGAAAGTCTGTAAATGAAAAAAAGTGTCTTCAGTGACTTCTTATCTATTAAGTGACGGACAGACAGGGAGGAGGGAAGCTAACTGCGGGTCACGTTTGCGTCACTTCACAGTCAGTGTGAGTATTAATTAAAGGGCTCGGTCGGGGGTTTTATATTCTACAAATCACTTATTTTAAATTTGCTGGCTACGTCGCTTCGTTGACCTGTGATTTCTGATGTAAGCAGTTGTTTCATGTATTATACTGAGGTAGGACTGTGTATTTGATATAAGAACATGTATGTTAAGATTCGAGTCGGGCAATGGCCGTATATCTACTAAACATTGCGAGCTGAGGATAAAGTTTGATGAAAATAATTGAAAAAGCTTTTTTTATAAAATGTTGTTGTACCAAAACAGAATGTTTTTTATGTTACTTAGAGAACAGTCAGCTTATGCTTTTAAATCTATTTAACAAGTACTGATTGTGTGCATGAAATGACACTCCTTTCCTAACCTGAAACAAGCACACAACAAGAAGAAGAAGAAAATTGACCACCAGTAGAAAGGGTCATAAACAGGCCGCAAACTATATGCAGAACGTGTGTTCATTTTGTATGGTAATGACATAACAGCGAGATGTGCTGTGGTTGGCAATTTTTTTTTACTGAATATATGGTGAGCTTTGATTTTGCAGGACGATGTGACTTCCTGTTTTGTTGGATGAACAAAGAATAGCTGCAACACAGGCCTCTATGAGTGTGGTGATGCTGTGGATTGTGTAGAAAGCAATGTTCAGCTTTCGAAAGTTAAACGGTAGCCACATTGAAACAGGAACCTTCCCTGAAGCCTACAGAATTAATAGAAATGTGTCAACGTGGCTGTAGAATCAGTACTTTTAAACCACTT
This sequence comes from Anoplopoma fimbria, assembly GCF_027596085.1. NCBI lineage: Eukaryota > Metazoa > Chordata > Actinopteri > Perciformes > Anoplopomatidae > Anoplopoma > Anoplopoma fimbria. The sequence goes on along the minus strand of NC_072462.1, from coordinate 19,571,040 downwards.
TAACTGAAAAGTAGCAAAATGTTTCAACTCTCCAGTCTCTGTTAGCTTGTTTATTGAAGCCTTTGAGATTTGTTCAGCATGTAGCTGGGGTATGGTGAGAAAGATTTCCCTGTGAACTGCTGGTCACAGTTTTTGATCACCGCATCTGTTCGCATGTCCTCTTCAAGTGTCCTTCACCAAGGAACTGACCTTTCGGTTTGCTTCACAAAACTCACTGAATAAAATCGATATAATTAAAACTGAGGTAAACTTGCACAAAAGATAAAGAAGTGTGGGACACATGCTAACCCCTTGGCAATAATGTTATATAATAATATTATATTTATGGTGACGGTCCCATCCTGAGTGCAACTTATCTGACTCTATTTAATTATCTATTTTAATATGTTCTCTGAGAAAAACGTAGTACCAGCAACCACCAACCAGAAGTGTGTGATGTGCCCATTTCCCCTTGAAACAAAAACCCACATTGGTTCCAGAGAATCGTCCTCGTTCTTGTTTTTCTACACGTACGATATTCTTGTATATAAAATGGGGGAAAAAAAAGTATTTAAAGGACTACTGTCCCATTTAATGAGATGGAGATGTTATTGTGGTGCAGCAGACGTTTGCAACGGAGGTAGGGCTGATGCTGATTGAGATTAATTTTATCACATGAGTTCAAGGACGAACAAAATGCTTTTTTGATGCATTACCATGTGACAGATATTAGATTTTAGAGAAGGTTGAACAGATTCTTTTTTTTTTAAGGATGAATGACAGACACAGATCCTTTGTGATGGATGATATTTTTACAGTGGTCTATTCTGGATTCCAGCTGAGCTCCTCCTGTATCTAAGCTTTATTTACAGCATGATTTGAGTTTTAAATGGCTTCATCCCTAGTTTACTGTAACTGCTGCAACACAATGTTAAACTGTATTATTGTACACACACACACACACACACACACACACACACACACACACACACACACACACTGTCCTTCAAAGGACACAATCAAACCCCTAACTCATTTTAATGAGTTTGCATTAGATACACTATAAGGCTTTGGAAATGGTTATGACATCATGCACATGCAGAGGAGTTCTAATTGTGTGATTTATTATTATTATGACTATGCTTTTGTTGTTTGAATGAGATGATTTATTTATCATTTTAAATGCTGGTAGCTTGTTTTGGCCTGCAGAAGCACCTGAGGTGTGTGTGTGTGTGTGTGTGTGTGTGTGTGTGTGTGTGTGTGTGTGTGTGTGTGTGTGTGTGTGTGTGTGTGTGTGTGTGTGTGTGTGTGTGTGTGTGTGTGTGTGTGTGTGTGTGTGTGTGTGTGTGTGTGTGTGTGTGTGTGTGTGTGTGTGTGTGTGATAAAGCAATCCTATTATACAGTATAACCTCTGTTCCTATGTTAACCACTTGTATGCTCATACTCTGCTTTGTTATTTTATAGCACATGTAAGGCTCACGGTTATACACCCACGATACATATTATGGATATTTTCTCATTAAAAACAAAACCTGTAAATGTTGGATTTCTGACTGGTTCATTCGTGTTTGTAAAGCCATAGTTGTGGGTTTGCATGTTCATCCAATTAACTAAAAACTTATATACACTGTCGAAACTATTAACACATTTTTCAAACATGCTGTAACTAAATGTACACTGTCATTTATTGACCAGTCTTTATATTGTCTGGTTCCAGCTTCTCCAACCTGATGATTTGCAGTTTGTTTCATGTTTTCATGTCATCATTGCAAACTGATTCTTTTTTTTTGGCTTTTTGGATTGTTGGATGGTCATAACAAGCAAGATGGGCTCCAGGAACATGTGATGGCCATTTATTTAAATTATTTTTTTACCATGTTTTCACCTTTTACACACCAAACAACCAATTGGTTAATTGAAAAAGTAACCAACAAGGACATTAATTGCTGACTAAGATAAATTACTGTAGCTATTTCCTGGTTTTCATTGTGTCCTGTCATGCATTTTCTGAATAACACAACCAGGGGGGCAGTATCATTTTACTTTCACTTTTATTTATTTATTTATTTATTTATTACAGTTCAGTAAGATATTAGTTCTAAACTAACACAGCAGAAACACATGGTTGTAGTTCTCTCACTGTTAAAACTAACACAGCAGAAACGCCTGGTTGTATGTATCGAGTTAAAAGAGTGAAGCACTAACACCATAGTGACTCAGAGGTGGAGGACAAGGGTGGTTTCCAAAATATCTCACCCTGTAGCAGACACACTTCCCCTTTCAGCACGCCTGTTTTGTGAGCACATTAAGAGGAGGAGGAAGGGGAGTGTTTTTAGATTCCTCAGTTTAAAACTCTTCACAATGGTTTAAGTTTAACAAAGGAAAGACTTCAGACAAGGCTGTCGTTCAAAGTCTTCATCATGGCCTTGCTGAACCTGTGTCAAAGGTTAGAGCCGACCATCGTGCTGGAGCAGCTGGGCAGCTCTCTGTTCTCCACCGCCCTGCAGATGGTGGTTAAAGACCGCTGTGCCAACACCACCCACCTGTCCGGGGAGGCCAGCCAGCAGAGAGCCATGACGGACTTCTACATGACCTATAACCTCACCACCCTGCTGGTTCCGATCTTACCTGCGCTGCTCCTGTCCAGGTTAGGCGACCGCGGCTGGAGGAGGCTCCCCATCGCGGTGCCCCTGGTCGGGTACCTGCTGCTGAGTCTCTCCCTGGTCCTGGTGGTCGTTCTCCGGCTCCCGGTGGAGGTGATGTTCGGCGCGGCGGCTGTGTACGGTCTGTGCGGCGGCTTCGGAGCCTACTGGCCCGGGGTGATGACTCTGGCCGCGGTCTCCTCCACGGCCACTGACCGGTCCAAGGTCAGTTTATACTCCCAGATTCATAACATAGTGCAGGAAGCAGGCCTACTTACAGAAAGCCTATGTTAAGGGTAGTGTTATGTGTATTATTATTCTTAGATTTCATTATTATTATTCTTAGATTTCATTATGATTAAATTCATTAATTAATGTACATTTTTATTTTATTTTTTGTTTTTAGTGTTTTATTATTATATTTGATTATTGTGATTGTTCTACCCTGTGCAGCACCTTGAGATTTCTTTGTATTTTAAAGTGTGCTATATAAATAAAATCCATTATTATTATTATTATTAAACAACAAAATTGCCGAGACATACAGTACAAGTCAAAAGTTTGGACACACTTTCTCATTCAACTACTTTGAAGAATGTAAAATATAAAACATATTCTGCATTTGTTTGTTTACCACATAATTCCATATGTGTTCCTTCATAGTTTGGATGTCTTCAATATTAATCTACAATCATTGAATGAGAAGGTGTGTCCAAAACTGTACTGTTCAAAATATATATATATATAAATAAAAAAATGCAGCAGATAAAAAAATATAAAATATATACATAAGTACCAGTCAAAAGTTTGGACACACCTTCTCATTCAACTACTTTTAAGAATCTAAAATATAAAACATATTCTGGTTTGTTGAGCATTTGTTTGTTTACCACATAATTCCATATGTGTTCCTTCATAGTTTGGATGTCTTCAATATTAATCTACAATGTAGAAAAAAAAAAATAAAAATAAAGAAAAACCATTGAATGAGAAGGTGTCCAAACTTTTGACTGGTAATGTATTTGTTCATTGCAAATCTGTATTTGACGTCACATATTAGAAAATGTGACCAAAATATACCCTCTTTCGACCTCTGTTATGTTAGAGACTCAACGCCTGATCATATCAGTCATAGCCCTTAATGCATAATAATGATTTGCATATGAATGCTTTAACCTAACCAGGAATGGCAGAAAAATAACCACAAATAACAAGCATTTATCTGCGTAGAACAAAAACAACAACCTTATCAAACAAATGGTCTTCAAGTTGTAGTCAGACCATGAGGTCGACTTTTTAAAAGGATTAACGTGTGTCCATGTCCCACGCAGGTGATGATGACAGTGGAGCTGGTGTATGGAACAGCAGGTCTGATTGGCAGCCTAGCTTCGGGTCATATGTTCTTGCTGTACAGCTCCAGTTTGGGAAATGGAACCATCCTGATCGCTGTGGGTGCACTGCTGCAACTGCTCAGCCTCATACATTCCTCTGTTCTGCTGCAGGTTTGTTTTGTCTGTCCTGTATGTTTAGAGTTTTGTGTCCCCGGAGCTTTTCATTTCTAGCTCGGCCCCTGCCTGGCACCTTTCCTTATATATCTCATGAGGAATGAAACCCTACAAGTTTTACGTGCCAAGATTGAAATTGTTTACGCATGAGCTGTTCACCTCCAGGGATCAAGCTAAAATCTACTACTCTCTAATTTAATAAAGTATGCAGACACTGGAATTAACTCACTCCAGTAAACACTGTGCATTTTAAGAAAAGATAAATAGTTAAATCATTTAGAGCAATATACAGCAGTATACAGCTCATGCAGATGTTAAATGTGTCGATCTTAATTTAAGGTGAAACCCGAATCCAACACAGAGCCAGAGGACAACACCCTCCTCCTTCCTCATTCCTCAGATGAAGTTCCTGTAGAGGCTCCTGCTGAGAGAAGCAGGGTGAATGTAGTTCTGCTGGTTGCAACAGCCGTCCTGTACGTGTCTGCAGTGGGTGGAGGAGTAGAAATAATGGAAGTCTTTGTGCTAAAGGAGCCACTCAACTGGGATGCCACTCAGGTAACATTATGCTCTTTTTGTATGTTTGAATTAAGTCTTGTATTTGGAATTTAAAAGTGATTTTCTTGATATGCTATTATATACTAGCTATATATTGATCTACAGTAGATTCATATATACATGGTGTTTTTTTGTGCCCAGTATAGTGTACATTGGTTTTTATCTTATCTCACTTTTAATTTGACTTTCTCCTCTTTTTCTCTTTCTGTTGCACTTTCTGGTTTGCTGTCCAATTACTTAATTTGCATCGTTTCATTTTGACTCTTTTCCTCCAGGTGGGTTATGGGCATGCAGCAGGCTCTATGATTTTCATCACTAGTTTCTTTGGCGTCATTGTGTTTCGTCGATGCGCCAGCGACGTAACGCTCATCCTGATCGGAATGCTGTCTTTCGCCTCGGGAATTTACTTCATGTCCTTCGTCACGACTACCTACATGTTCTACCTCGGTAAGCATCTTAGATTGCACATTTTAACTCTATCAAAATAAAAAGCAACGTTTTTCTTCCTGCAGTTTAATGTCTTACCCCCTGATGAAAGCCAAAACTTTCAGTTAACAATATAGTAATAAGTAGTATAGTAATAACTATGTTTAATATAAATTATTCTGCCAATATAAATAGAAAAAGCAACCTACCACACTTTCTCAGAGCTCGAGATGGTGTCTTTAGATTGGTTGTTTTTGTCTGACTAACAGTCCGAGAAAAAAAAAAAAGTTATATGACGAAAAATGAAGAATACTAAGGCATAAGAAGTATAATATGCCAAATAAGTCATGAATATTCATAGTATTGTATGCCCAAAAAAGTCATACTGCATTGTATTTTGAAAAAAGCCATAGTAAGTAATTGTAAAGTTATAGTATTAGTTTTAAAAAGTATATAATGTCGCAAGAATCATGAAAAGTCATAGTTTAGTATCTAAAATAGGACTTAAATGACTAAAGTCACAGTATAGTATGTTGTAAAAAGATGTTAGAAGTCATAATATTTTATATCGCAAAAAGTCATAGTATAGTTCATCTAAAAAAGAATCAAATGGCTTCATTGTAATTTCACATAAAAAGCAAATGTATAGTATGTCGAAAAAGTCATAAAAAAGTCATAGTATAGTATGTCGAATAAAAACATTAAAAAGTCACAGTAAAGTATGTTGAATAAAGTCATGATATAGTACGATGAAAAAAGGCATTAAAAAGTCATAGTTTAATACGTTGAAAAAAGTCATAAAATAGTCATCGTAAAGTATGTTGTTAAAAATCATAGTATTGTATGTCAAAAAGATCTTAAGATAGTGTGTCAAGAAAAAGTCCCAAAAAAGTCATAGTAGGTCTCAAAAGGTAATATAAAAGTAAAACTACAGTAAGTCAAAACATGTCATAGTATCTTTTGTCAAAAAACGTTTTAAAAAGTAATTGTATAGTATGTAGAAAAAAGTCTTAAAAAGTCAAGGTATTATGTCAAACAAAGTCTTTTAAGAGTGTAGTATGCTTTAAAAAAGTAATATAAAAGTCATAGTATGTATGTCGGAAGAAAAAGTCATAATATAGTATGTCAAAAATAGTTTCCATATTGTATGTAGAAAAAAAGTCATAGTATATTATGTCTAAAAAGGCATAAGAAAGTCATAGTTTATCGTAAAAAGTCATAACAGGTCATAGGATATTATGTTGAAAGAAGCCTTGAATAAATCATTTAAAAAATATGTCAAATAAAAAATAAAAAGTAATGAATAAGTCATAGTATAGTATGTAGAAATTATTCATATTATAATATTAAATCCTAATTCAACTTCTGCAACAAAAATTGGAGACCGATTCAAAGAATAACCATAACCAACCAACACACACATTGAAAGTCAGTAATCAGCAATATAAGGAAGTTTTCATGTGGTTAACTTTTACCAGCTTGAACTACATCCTGTTCAGTAGTGGCTCATCAGCTGACCAGAGTCCTGTAAGAGAAAGAGCAGCTCGGATTAGTAAAGTAAAACCCAAGTGTATATGAGTGGTCTTCCCGATGTTTAATGTTTGACATTAAAAAATCCTCATCATTTGATTGTATGATATGTTGAAAAATGTATTAATAAGTAATTGTATAGCATGTCAAAAAAAGTAAAAAAAATAAAAAAGACATAGTAAAGTATGTACAAAAAAAGCCTTTAAAAGTCATAGTAAAGTGAGTCAAAGATCGTCAAAAAAAGTCATAGTATAGTATGTCGCAAAAAGTCATAGCAAGGTATATTTATAAAAGTTACGAAAAATTCAGTGTATTAGATGTCGAAAAAAGCAAAATAAGTCACAGTGTAGTATTTAGAAAAAAAGTCACAAAAGTCATAGTCTAGTATGTCAAAAATGATCAGGAAAAAGTGATGGCATGGGATGTCGTAAAAAGTCATAAATTCATATTATAGTATGTCCTAAAACGTCTTTAAAAAGTTATAGTATAGTATGTTGAAAAGGAGTCATATCAATGTATGTCACAAAAAATCTTTAAAAAGTCAAAGTATAGTAACTCGAAAAAGCCTTAAAAAGTTGTAGTAAAGTTTGTCGAAAAAAGTCCTATAACAGTTATAGTTCAGTAAGTCGAAAATCGTCCAAAAAAAGCCATAGCACAGTATAGCGAAAAAAGTCACAGAATACCATGTATAGTAGAGTATGGCGAAAAAAGTCATATAAAAGTCATAGTACAGTATGTCGAAAAAAAGTCATGAAAAAGTAATAGTATAGTACGTACAAAAAGTAATGGTATATTCTGTCAAAACTAAAGCATAACAAAGGCATACTATTGTATGTCCAAAAAAGTCATAAAAAAAATAATAGTATAGTATGTTGTAAATTGTCATGGTAAAGTATGTAAAGTACTTTAGTATAAAGAATGCTGAAAAAAGTCACTGTAAAGTTTGTCAAAAAAAAGTCATAGTAAAATATCCCTTAAAAAGTCTTAAAAAAGTCATACTATAGTAAGATAGAGAAATTCATAAAAAAACTCACAGTATAGTATGTCGTCAAAAGGCAAAAAAAAATGTCAGAATATATTTTGGCGATACACTTTAAAGGATAGTATGTCACTTAACGTCATAAAACAGTCGCAGTATTGTAGGCCAAAATGAAGTCCAAATAAACTTATAATAAAATAAGTTGAAAAAAGTCATATTAAAGTCATAGTATAGTATGCCGAATACAGCCACTGTGTTGTTCAAAAAAAGTCATAAAAAAGTAATATTATAGTATGTCGTTTAAAGTTTAAAAAGTCATAGTATTGTATGGCCAAAAAAGTCTAAGTATAGCATGTCGATAAACGTACCATTATATATTATGTTGAAAATAGTGAAAAACTAGTATAGTATGGCAAAAAAAGTCAGTGTAGTATGTTGAAATAAATAATAAGAAAGCCATAGTGTAGTATGTCGAAAGAACTCATAAAAAAGTCACAGTATAGTAAGTCATAAAATAGTATGGTACATAAAAAATCGTATATCATGTCAAAAAAGTCATTAAAAAAGTCATAGCATAGTTTATTGTTAAAAGTCATGGTTTACTATGTCGAAAAAAAGTCATGAGAAAAAAAATAATATTGTCTGGTGAAATAAATTCATAAAAAAGTCATAGTAATGTATTTCGAACAAAGAAAAAAAAATGTCACAGTATTGTATGTTGAAAAAAGTAATAGTATATTGTGTCGAAAACAATTCATAAAAAAGTCATAATATTGTATGTTGAAAAAAGTCATAGTAATGTATGTAGAAAAACATTATAGTATAGTAGGTCGAAAAAGTCAAAAAAAGCAATTGTAAAATTTGTCAAACAAAACATTTAAATATACATAGTATGGTATGCCATAGAAAATGTTATGATTATATGTTATTTCATTAAAAATGCTATTAAGAGGAGTCCTAGTATAGTATGTCATGAAAAAGTCAATAAGTCTAGAAGTATAGAGTGCCATAAAAAAAAGTTGTGAGTAAAGAACTAGCAGGTACAAGCTCAAACAACAGCAAATGAAAATGGAAATGTTTCATGAAATTTGTAAGATGCTGAACCAGCAAGCAGTGGTAAACAGAAATGATGAAGATAATGCAAAGAGAGATGGATGGGTGCAAAAGGATATTGTGGAGGAATTGAGAGTAAAATAGCTAATCAATGTTCATTTTTCCGCAGCTCGCTCACTCAACTTGTTTGCTCTCATCCCGATGCCTACAATCAGATCTCTGATCTCACAGCAGGTTCCAGCTGTTTCATGTGGTGAGTATCAAAGCTGCCTGTGTAGGTTTTTAAAAGCACGACAGATGAGTAATAACATTAGAGATAATTGAACAGTGAAAACAAATAAATTCATAGCAGGGTTATGCCCATGCTATTGATGGCCTCATTAATATGACTATAAAAGAAATAATTATGGAGAGGATTGGGAACATCACGTGTACGGCTTAACAACTTAAAGATTCCATTAAAAGTTACAGCTTACAATTTAAGATCATTAAAGGGTCAGTCCTTAACTCTAAAAAAAGAGCGATCATTTTTTTTTTAATACCACTAGTGTTTTCATAGGGACTATTTCTTTGGTAGAAAGTAGTTCTGAAGAAAGATATTCCAAACAAGGTCAGTGGATTATCCAGAGTAACCAGGATGTTGTTTTTGGAAAGAGATGTTTCTGTTAAATTCAATGTAATGCTCTTCAATTCAATTGAATTTAGATTTCATCGCCTCCGTTGTAGTGGAGGCCATTAAAACCTGGGCATTTCAAACTTTATTTTTTTCTGTCAAAATTAAAATAATTAAAAACATTCTATCAGTCAGACTTTCCCCTCACAATGTTAATCAAAACTCTGCCAAAGCAGTAACAGCTGACTTCATTTTTCTTAAACGTGCCTTTTGTTTGAACTGTCCGTACATACTGCAGTGATATAATATGGACAGTGTCATGATAAGAGTATGTCACAGTGAGTACAGGAGGAAGTTGTTGAAAAATGTTAAAGTTGAGTTTGTGACCAAAAGTTCATGGACAGGTCAGAAAAAAAAAGCTACTTATCCCCTTAAATTTCTACCAACAATCTATGATATTTAGGGTATTTTAGGGGTTACTTTGTGATGACAGTTAAGTCATACATGTCACCTGTCTGATATATAACTATGACTCTGACTTGAGACGAACAATCTAGCTTCATTTTTGGGTCTTCAAGGGAAAAAAACAAGGCTTCTCTGAGGCAGTTATGGTTAGATTTTGATCAAGCTTTCTTCTTTTTGAAACAAACACACAAACAAACATTTGTCTTTCTATACCTGTGACGCTCGTTGACACAATCCATTTCCTAACCTGTAGGTTACATAAAATAAGTCTCAACCCTCAAACAGCCATTTGAAGGTCTGTCCCAAAGTGAGGAAGCAAATTGTCCTCACCTTACAAAATGTCCTTACTCCAAAGGTCTTAAACTCAAATTAGAAATAAGAAAAAATGTATATGTATGTACATGTTTCCTCTGGACATTTTTTAACTTCTCTTTCCTTTTCCCTACGTGTACTCATCCCATCAGGCACCACTCTCACATGTCTACAGTTGACTCTGACGTTTGCCGGTCTGGCGTACATCCCTGCCTTTACTAAGATCTATCAGAGAACCGTGGACGGGTTCCCAGGCTTTGTCTTCATGCTCTCCAGCATCATTACAGTACTGGGAATGATACCTCTCAGGTAGGATGTGGCTATTTTTATTTTGCTTTATATTGTCAGTTATAGGTATATTCCTACCAGGGCTCTCTATTTGCTTAGTGTTGTTTTTTAGTTCCCTCAAAAACCAGAAATGTATTTGGCCTTTTTTTTTAATTTATATTTTTAAATTGAATGAAAATTAAGTTAGTCTAATAGTCAATGTGGTGGAAATTAAATGCATTAATTTCCCTGTGAGAAATAACCAAAATCTGGTTAGGAACCATATTTACAATGAAAGCACTTTGTTGTTTAATCATGTTTTGTACTTTTACATTTTTTGGGGGGACAAAAAGTTAAATGAAAAGGTTGATACCATTCCCGTTTCTGTCGATCGAGTATAAAGTTGGACCAATGAGTCAATTAGCTTAGCATAAAGATTGGAAACAGGGGTAAACAGGTAGCACATTTCAATTCTTTTTTTATCTTACTAAACTACTTGTTTTTTTATACCTACTCGTACATTGTTTTTCTTTACTTCTCAGAGCACCCCATTTTATATTCACAATCAATTTTATCCATACCCTATTAAGATAAGATCTAATTAAAAGACATCAAGGGTATTTGATATATCTATTGTCTCTACATGGTCTATGCCTGGTGCTGGTAAGATTTGTATGATTCAAATTTGCATTAAAAACTGACTTTGAAGCACACACTCTGAACTTCTTATTTACGTATATATTTATGATATGTATTTCCTCTCTTCTCCCTCCAGTATTGTCGGCTACAGATCACGTCAGAAGAAGTCAAGGATTCCAGTAGACTGATGGCACTGACCTCAACGGCCGTAGTGGGCTCGTAAGAGGCAGACTGGAACCGAGACATGAAAATGGGCTGAAAGGAGAACAGTGCTTTAAACTCACTTCCTATTTTGCTTAAGCTTTAGACAATGCAGAAAGACGTTTACAATTGGCTTTGGCTGTTACAGGATGAACAGACAGCAGGTTCTGCCCAGTTTTTTTGACACAACATTTCGAAATGGGTGAACTTTGTTGGAATCGAGGTCATGGCCTCAACAACACACCCAAGGTGATTTCAACATAATGTGTCATCGAGTGTGTCAGACATGTTGCTTTGTAAGCATATCCTAACGGAGAGTAAGAATGGCTCACTGAAGCATTTAAACAAGTTTACTGTTGTGAACCGGCTCAAACTGAATCGCATTAAGCCGTGAATATAAAACATTTTCGATACCATTGTGACTCTGATACTTCATTTAAGACTAGGATGATGGAATATAATTTGACAGAAATTGGAATTTCTATTTCCAGTTATCAACATTGTTCAAATTTTGTGTACTTTGGTATTTTTTGTAATGTTTTGTTCTAAGATGTGTAAAGTGAGTCCACTTGTCTTTGTTGATTTTTTTATAGTAATGTTTGGCCAGGTGATTTTGTATTTGGTTGGAAAGCACTTTTCAACACTCCTTAGATATGTGTTTTTCAACTACTGTTGGATATAATCATGATAAATTAGATTATAATAATTTATGCATTTCAGACAATATGCTGGCAAGTGCAAGTTTCTGACCTTCGCTTTATGGAACTCCTGGTGTATCTGAAGGGAATAAAATGTAGCCTGTATTATTAATTTAGCATTATGCACGCATTGTACACTTTAAAAAGCACACACACAAAAGCGCTGCTGTAAATGGGTTTAAATAAATCTTATTACACCTAAGGTACTGTTTAAGCTGGTGTAATGGTTTGAAGGAAATGTTAAATATTTGCAGTGATGAACTGAACCCTTATGTTTTGTAAAAGTCTAGTTTTTTATGAGTTTCTTTTTTTTTTAAATAAACCATTCTGAGATATGTTTTGGGAGATTTATTTTGTTTCTATGAAACTAACTGGGCGTATTATGAAATTTACTCTTATTCTGATAATAAAAGGTATTAAGAACATTTAAAATGTTTTTGTCTTTATAATTACTATCGCATTTTAAGACTCACATCTAAACCAGTTCAATTAGTTTAAATATACACCGGATCAGTATTACTTTATGCATTTTCATCAAATAATGACTTGTTTTTTGTGCCCTCACAAAACATTTTAAGTGCTGAATACAAAGAAAATGTTAAAAAAAGAAAAAGAAAACAGACCTGAGCAGACAAGTATCAAACGCATTCTTTCTTTTTATTATTGGTCCAATATATCCAAAAAAATCATTTGAGGTAAAGATAAATTGCATCAAAACGACAACAATATACAAGCTTATTTATAATTACAACAAGATGTTATTAACATCCAAATGTACAATTAGGGCTGAACGTAAACAGTACACACTGGGGAGGAACAGAAATAGGAAAAGACTGAAACTAGATTCAAATGTTTTCGTTACTTTTAACCTTTCATACAGGTTTGATTGATCAGGTTTATCTCGCACTGCAAATCTGATTTTCTCATTATGTTTGAATCCAAGACGGGGAAAAAAAGACGGGGACGTTTTGGCTTTGACACATTTGACTTGTACATTAAAAGAAAAACAAAAACATTTGTCTGCTGCTACTCTCCCTTTTTTACAGGCTTGTACAGTGGCAGCATTGTCCCTGTTTGGGGCTTTAACCTGAATCAGCTTTGCAGACGATGTCTTTCTTAACATTACAGAATCAAGTAAATCCCCTTCACTATTAGTTGTCAGATTTGGCAACTGAAAGAAAGCTTTTTGAGAATTTATTTTAAGCAGACATATCTGCCAGGAGTTGGGGCTACATATATAGTGCAAAAGTAAATCAGCAGGCACACAGTTAAAAACGGGGATTTTACAATGGCTATGAGTAAGTAGAAGTAAATGTATCAGAGAACTATTGTTGGGGTCCCAATGAGTATACAAAATAAAAATAAATAAATGTTTAATTCCTCATATTTCGTTTATGCAGATGCATCTTCAAAATCCCTTCTAAAGTCGATGTGTAATTGTAATCCTCACATACTCATTAGAAACCTAACAATGATCACCTGCTTCTTTTATACAAAAATAGACTCAGCTGTACCATATAATTCAGCTGTACATTTGGCTATATTGAATATACAGTATATTTTCATTAGAGCAAAAATACATTTCAAATCCATTCTGAATGCTCCCAAAACTTGCTCATGCTCAGGTCAGGTCACCTCAGCAGGAAAGTCTACAGATTCCCCAATGCCACAATTCACATTGCTCAGCTGTAAACAGATCTGATCCAGAAAACAAAAACACAACTAAAAAGAAAGAGTGACCTTAGTCACTTTTTATGTTCTATTAGAGCATTTTTAAATGTTGTTGGGATTGCTACATTTACTTTTCCTTCGCTCTTTATCAAGTTAATATATTTAAATGTATCTGGGTTACAGTGAAATTAGTTGCTGGTTGAAATGAAAGGAAAATTATGTGGAAAAGTGGAAATTAAACCTTTTGCTGTCTTATGGGGTTCTTGAGTGCAGTATGCTTATACTGTATGAACCTTTTTTTTAAAAAAGGTTATACTGACAAGTCTCATAAAACAATCTGTTTTTAAAGCTGCCAAGTGGAGTTTTCTTGTAAACAAATGTATGTTCACATTCAGTCTTAGTCTTTGTTCTTACCAAAACACTTTTGTGTTTCCTTGGTATACAAACAGAAACACTGCTCTATAGTGCCTCTAGTGGTCAAAAACTATACAGGGTGCCTATAACTTTGCCTGATGGTGATGAATTATTGTTCAAATACCTGCTGTTGCTAATTTAATAACAGATTTGAATAAACTGTTTTACGTGGCGTTTATATAAGCTGTGACAATGAAGATAAAGAGGATGGAAAATGTCAAAAATAAGAATACAAACAGCTCTTGAAGCAGTAGTTTGGGGATAAAAATGTATGTTTTCCTGAAGCTTTGTTTTGGTGCAGTGGATTTTAACATGTGGAAAAAAAAAAACTTAATTTAGCATTAGTGCATGGCTGCGTCGAAACAGGACCACAGCTTCTCAGAAAGCTTCTCTAAATCTAACTGCTGCATTCAAAATGCCGAAATAAAAAAAATCCTTCATGTGTCACGTCACGGACTTCTGGTAGTAAAAAGAAACAGTTTTAACGCTCTAAAGGGTTAATCTGACAAACCGACAACTTAATAAATCCAGTTTAATAGCAGCCAACGTTACTTCTCATCGCTGTCTGACAGCACTTGCATTTGGCCACGCAGAGGGCAGGCTCAGTTACTGGACATTGGCTTATAAAAAACAGGGCTAGAACCATTCAAAGATAACATGACTGAAGGAAATTGAAAAGAAACACAGGGGCCTCTAAGAGCACGGACCCAAAAACTCAAATCAGCGCCTTATATCTGAAAGAAATCAAATTACGCTAAATAAACTCTTCATCAAACAGAAATACTTATTGTAGAAGTGTTGGAGAAATTAAGTTTTAGTAGTGCAATAAAATGAACAAAAGCTAAAATCAGTCTTTGTAAATATGGTTCTGCCCTGGTCGTCATTGTTTAGGCTTTCAATACTTCAGGCTGAGTGTAATGAGCTAGCAGTACTACTGAGGACAGAGAAAATAAGGAAACTCAAATGAATCATGGATAATAGGAATAGCGATAAATTATAGGCATGCTGCATCTACCCGCGATGGTTGAAAGGTCAGAAATCACTTAATAAAGCAGATTTTCGAAAAGTTTGCACATTGACGTATTGACCTATTGACCTGTGTCCAGAGGGGCTTTTTGGTCATTTTTATTAAAGTGTTGGTCTGACATATAAGGCTCAGGATAGACAGACACAGTCAAAACAAGCTTCTCCTCTAATAGGTTTACTGATACTGACATCACCAACGCTTTTCTAAAAAGTTGCACAAAAAACGTACAGCGCTCAGAAAAAAAAAAGACGCCGGTTGCAGCGCTTTTTTTCTAGGCGGCCACATATGCTCTCTCTTCATTGGGAACAATTGAAAAAAAGATGCTGGGGCTCAGAAAAAGACCCTATGTGCACAGAGGCAACATTTTGAGACAAAACAAGTGAGACACAAAAATGATGTGGTTGTACGCGTTTCAAATTGCACAGAAGTTCTAAACTCTGTACTCTTTTCTTAAGGTGTTTTTTAGACCATATCCAGCCTCCAAGACATACTCTTCTTAAAATAAGACACAGATTGTGTTAATGGGATGCAAACATGCCACATGTTCCCACTGCAGTGTTTCTTTTAGAAATGTTCTCTGAATGATTACTGCAAGAAAATGACATTTGAATAAAAAAAAAAAAAAGTTTACAGCCGATTGTTTTCATTTATTTAAAGAGAATAAATTACACTCTCAACTCCCTCTGAGTACATTTCATTGGTTAAATCTGCTTGTGTGCCATTTAGCATCCTTAACTAAGTTAAAGTGTTTGCTTGAAGAAGAGAGTCGAAATCCAGGTATAAAGCAGGTATAAATGGCCATGGCAAAAAAAAAAAAAAAAAAAAAAAAAAAAAAAAGTGATATCATGAGAAACCAAACAGAAGGAGCACACTGTTAAGCCACCGGTTTCAAAAGTATGAAAACTATTATCATGTTGACCACCAGGTGGTGCTGCTACACGGAGCTCAAAACACAAATGTATAACCAAATCTGTGCTAAAAAGCACACAATGACCCCTAACAGAGTCACTTCCCTGATTAGGCTAAACAATCGAAGGCACCACACTTCGCTTTTGGCTTTGCTTCGTGTCCATTTATCTGTTAAGATGTGGATCAAAAATACATCCTGAAATTTCCCTTTGAGGATCGATCAGTGTGTTTTTTGTTTTGACATTTCTCGCTACTCCTGCTTTTTCTACGCTCATTGCGCTTCTTGTGGTTGAACACAAGTTCAAAGCTCTGATGACACAGAGTCACAGAGTTCCAAGTCACTGCAAGATAATTTTCATTATAACAGTGGTTGCAAGGAAAATCAAAAAAATATAACATTCATTAACTCGTGAAAAAAAGGTCAACAGGAATGGCAAGTATAAGAGTTTATGGGCTGAAACTTGCAAAAACTTAAATTAGGTATAAGATACCAGATTCAAATTTATGGTCAATATGGTGCCTTTAAGAGATGAGAGTATTGCATGAGTATTGTTTCAGTGTTACATTTTAAAAAGGGTTGTACATCCTGACAGGGAAAAGAAAATTGGGGGGCTTTGAATACTACTTCATTCTTCACACTCGTGCAACATTTCGTGATCTTATCCGTTTTCTTCAGCGCTGAAGAGTTATTCTTCACATTTGGCTCAATTTGGACTTGGAAAGAACAGATGGAAAACATGCCTCTCTGAGACGGCGGTTAAATAAAACACCAGTGGCATTGGCAACCGACTGTTAATTGGAAATATGAAGTAGAAAAAGTCATTAAGAAGGAACAAAAACAAAAAAGGGAAAATGTCTGTACAGAGTAGTTCTCTCTTATTTCCCAAATGTCCTAGAATGCACCATTTGTTACCTCCTTTGCAGCTGAAATCTCTGAGAGAGACGACTCCCCTCCGTACAATCAGCCCACTGGAGAACAGGGGCAAAGTCCAGCAGTTCAAATCTGCTGCCTGGTTGGTCCTTTTCCTTGGCATGAGAGAGTTTGTTATACAGAGAGAGAGAGAGACAGAGAGAGAGAAAGAGAGAGAGAAAGAGAGGGGGGCCAAGGGCATGAGGAGATGTTTCAGTTCGTCTCGCTCGTTTTGTCTTCAGTCTGTTTGTCCTGGAGGACAGTTATGAGTGACTCCCACCCTGCTTGGCACTGCAGAGGGTGGAGATGGATGGAAGACAGTCGATGGAGTGAAAAAATGAGGTGGAAGGGAAAGAGGGGGAGACAGAGGTAGAAAGTAAATTAATAAAATGTATTTATACAGCGCTTTTCACAGACATAAGTCACAAAGACAACAAGAAAACATAATTAAAACAATGTGGCCGTACCAGAGCCATCAATTTACAAGATCAGTTTTTAGAACATAAAACATATTAAGTAAGGCACAATAGACAGTAAAATACACACTAAAACGATCAATTAAAAAGGTGATTAAAAGCAGACTTGGAGCATGAATTTTCCCCAAACGCCTGTCTTAACAGGTATGTCTTAAGCAGATTTTTAAACAAATTCAGAGAATCAGAAAACCGTAGGTGTGCAGGCAGAGCATTCCAGAGCTATGGTGCTAATGCCTCACAAGATCGGTCACTAAGGGTCTTAAGGCGAGTGCGTGGGACAGAAAGAAAGTTTAAAATGTTTGACCTAAGAGCACATGCTGGTGCATAGGGTAAATGCAGTGATATAAGATACATATTTAACCTGTTGCAGCTTCATGTAAATACAGTATTTATACATTTTATTTAAAGGTGTTTCAAGGTCGCAAGTTTGGTCTCGTTTGGGTTGATGAGATAAACGTAGGTGCCCTTGAGAAATGAATTGAACTGTTTATTGACAGACCGATGTTGTACTGGGCACGCCCAGGTGTGAATGTGTGTAAATGTGTCAGTGAGAGCAGGACGGTTTTTTTTTACTAAAGAGCCTTCATGTTCAGTGAATCTCCAGCGAATAAATAAAAAGGTCAACAACAGACAGCTCTTCTCAGCTCAGATAGTGCTCTGTTGGATCTGGTCCCAACGCTCGGCTTACTACACACATTACACCGGGGGTCTCCAACTCTCATTACTCTGAGAGCTAATTTAGACAAAATTAAAGTAGCCGAGAGCTACTCATAGAGCCAAGTCACACATGGTCAATAACAGAGTAATTTCAGTTTTTTCTAATTTTATGGTCCATTTCTAACACTTTCCTGACTCGTTCTTGGACAAAGAGGACTCAGGATTAGTCAGGATGTATGTATATGTCAATAAAAGAGATGAATGTTCTTAAAGCACTTTAACATTATGTGTCTAATTGAGAGAACTAAGTGATTAGTGTTACATTAACATAAGTGATTTGCACCAAATCAATCTTAACAAAGCTGGCAATGCTAGCTTAACAAAGCCAGCTAGCGACTGGCAAGCAATACAACATCCATTGATGCAAATGATTTAGTACTTTTCTGACATTGCCTACATAAAATAACAATTGACCAGTGTCATTACAAATAAACAAAGCTCATCTTGGTATGTTGTCTGCTGTCATTTTTTTTGTCTTTACGATGAGGAACCTGAGTTTATGGACTCAAACACTAGTTGAAAGTCTTCTTCTATACAGGCATGTCAATTTTTGTAAATTATAGTCCTTTTAAAAGTAAAATAGACCATAAAGCAGGATATACTTTAGGGCTACCTCATGATTGACAGAGTTGTATAGGGCATCTCTACACCGGACACTCCTCCGCAATCCAAATATGGTCACTTTCTGACACTGGTTACAAAAGATCAAGATGGCGATTGCTAAAATGCCAGACTGTAGGCTTCAAAACCACAGTCCCCTAACCAATGGACGACATCCCCACGGCTACATCTGCTTCTTATATACATTCTATGGCCCCTTCGCCTTACTTTCTGCTGGCAGACTACTCCCGTCTGCGCTCCAAAGTAGTCTGCCGGCGCCGGGGAGTAAACGGTAAGGTTATAATTAATGTTACCAAGTACCAACTGAATTGTTCCGTAGCGCTGAGCACTTAAAACGTTCTCCTTGAGCAGATATTTCTTGATGTGAATAATAAGAATGTGTCCAAGTATCTAAAATGTTTTGTATTGAAACATGTTATAAAAGTATTGTATTGGCACCGGAATCACTATATTAACATTATACTTAGTCATACAAATCACGATGTTCACTACTGACACTTTCTCTGTTTTTTGTGTTATTGTGGGAAACATACAAACCAGCATCTCTTTTGTCATTATTCACTGGCTCGGAAAAAAACAGCTTTTAATACTCTGTTCTGTGGCCCAACGCCGATGTGAAAACGTCCACAACAGACCCTTGAAGCACTCGCCATTGATAAAATCATCTGTTTCTGTTCTAACAACAGTATAAAAGTGTTTTGATCAATGCTTACAAGACAATTACATCTTCCCACAGAGATTTAGAGTCCATGCGGTTGCAGTGTTTTGAAGTCATAACAGTGCTTTACAGCAGCATGCGTACCTTTTCATAGTGGTTGATGTTTTTGTCGGCCATGCCGGTGAGAAGCTGTTTGAAGTCTTGTCTCTTGTTGCTCTGCCAGCGTTCCCAGTCGGCCTTCAGGTCAGCGTTGAAACACTCCACTTTGTCCTGGCATTTCTCTACCTCAACTGGCATCTACGGCGAAACAGAGACAACTACAGCTACATGGGCGTTCAGGGAACAGAAAACAGAACTACGGGTTGCTAAAACCGGATGGTCTAGGTGGTGCAGGAGTTTTGGAGGGGAGGGTTTTGTTAGAAATGTGTGAAATTTGACAAAGTGGCATAAGACTTTGACCAGTTCTCCCTCTAAAAAACAGAATCTTTCTTTGTGCTTTTAGAATGGCATATGGACAAAAGATATCCATATTAGATATTCTATGAGCACTAAAACCGTTTATTTTTAAAAGATTATTAACCATCTTTTATTAGTAATTTTTAAAATTTTCCAGTTTAATACTATACGCATTGTCCTTAGAAGCATAACAGAACGTAATATTGTGAAGTGAAATTTGTGAGCAACAGTTCCTTCCGAAAATGATGACAGCACAGCAAATATTTAGGCGTCCATGTGTGAGTTAGGAGCTTCAGTTTCAGAGGAGAGGAAGGGGGCGGCTTACTGGCGTTCTGTCCTCCTGTTTGCGTAATACGGCTGCTTCTAGTC
Organism: Anoplopoma fimbria; assembly: GCF_027596085.1. NCBI lineage: Eukaryota > Metazoa > Chordata > Actinopteri > Perciformes > Anoplopomatidae > Anoplopoma > Anoplopoma fimbria. The sequence goes on along the minus strand of NC_072462.1, from coordinate 19,550,948 downwards.
GGCCCTCGTACTCCGCCTGGCTCTGGTCTCGCTTCCTCAAAACGTTCTGTAGTCAACCACAAAACATCAACTGTTTAATTTTTCAATATTAGTGTACAATTACCGTTACTGTAATATTCAAGAGTGAGACAAAGCGGAAAATATTAAACATCAGAGTCATGCTGATTCAACAGCTTGGTGAAAGCAGGATATGAACAGACTCTCAGGCGCCACTTCCTCCATTCAGGGTCAAACATGACCCCCATTAAAGATAGCAAGTCTGTAGCTGTGTCCCAAACCCATAATACACACAAATTCAAAATCGGCTTTTTGGTATGCACACACTGCCGAATTAAGTCTACTCAAATCAGAAGTGTGGATACTAAATTTGTGCGATAGAGGAGAAGAAATAGAGGAGCTGCATATAGTTGGAAAAATTAAAAAACAAAAGCAAATCAAAGATCTTTTGAAGAAAAAACAAAACAAGTATTTTATCGTAGGTAAAACATAATGCTGTCTATCTGTCCATTACTTTCCAAAGTCACAGTTTGAGTGACGTTCGCTGTTGGTTAGTATTAAATGAAAAAATGCATTGGGTTTTCTAGTACACCCAAATAAATTGGTACTCTGTGTAAAACATAAAAAAAACCAGCATGGGATAATTTGCTAATGCTTTCTGACAAATATTCGCTTCAGGTGCATGTTTACCACTGTGTCACATCGCCTTTTCTTTTAACAACACTTAATAACCATTTGGGAACTGGGGACATCTCTTTTTGGAGTTTTGAGTTTCTTGCCTGTACCAACTTTTTTGAAACGTGTTGGTTGCATCAAATTTTGAATAACCGCATATTAACAAAAGTCAAGGAAGTTGTTAAGGTTAATGTTTTCAATTGAATAAATGTAAAGGAGGTTTTAAAAATGACCCCATTCTGATTAATTTACATTTTACACAGCGTCTCAACTTTTTTTGTAATCTGGGTTGTACACCAACTGATGGCCACTAGGGCTACTTGACAACAAGGTTGATTCGCTGTCCTGCTTCCAGCTCTTTAGAACATCAACAAAACAAACAAAAAAAAACCCAACCCTTGTCCCTCTCACCTTCATGGACTCTATGTAGAGGACGTACTCTCTGAGTACAGGCAGGAAGTCCTGGCTCATGCTGTCACCCAGGTCCTCCAGTGCCCCGCAGCACGTCGTCACGCTGCCGGCCACGCCCTCCAGAGGTCGCCGCAGCTCTTCCTCTGATCCCACCCAGCTGGAGTACACGGTGCCGTACTCACGAAGCTCTGTCAGGTACTCTAGTGGGGTTTAACAGAAGAAGAACAAAGAGGCAGTTAGAAAGTCAAACAGGAAATAAAGAAGAGTTATGCTCTTATTTCCTTACAGTTACATTTCCTCTTAATGAACTGCAGTTAATACATTATTACACTGCTGGACTGGAAAACAAATGAAAGCAAAACTTTCTCAGCCTTTCCTCACAGGCGATATGGAGAGATTGGCATGTTCAATTGAAAAATCTGTAATGCTAAATTACACGAGAGAGGGTGATGGCTACAGGCCGGCCTGCTAAGTGAAGCAGGCATGATATCTGCTCTCTTTACACACTGCGTCTGCTCAAAGGTTCCCTGAGTTTCCATCTTATCTCCTCCAATATGGAAACAGCGGATCGTTCGTTTGCGCTGCAGATTTTTTTTAGGCTACAGACTGCAACACATCTAAACCCCCGAACAGATGGTGACATCGAGCATTTCACACGGCAGATGTCAGGTATTTACAGGATCACATGTCATGCATGAGTTAGGCCTGCACTTATCAACCAGGCACCCACAATGCCAAAGGTCTGTGGGTTTTTCTCTAACCAAACACAACAGCACTGAATCAATACTGCAGATAAACTCACACAAGCTAGTTTTAGCCATCCGGGTAAAGACCAAACGACTGCATGACATAAGCTAACCACAAACACAATGGAATTTAGAAGATAAACAAATAGCTGCCAGTACTAGGTCAACTGAGAGAAGTAGTAGAGTATAAGGAGTACTACTTGAGGTCATTTGCAAACAGCACACGCAACAGTTTAAAAACGTCGCTTCCTGCTGCCTTTAATACATGACTTGAAGAGGTAATTATGAAGAAGTAGCTTCAGCTCTCTAGCCAGAAAGTGCTTGCTACAACCCAGGGATTATACAGTATGTAAAGCTCTCTGTAAATGATCAAATTAATTAAATGTAGTTTTAATTTATCCATTTATTGACTGCTTTATGTTGCTCATTTATTCCCCATTTTGAGTACCATTTTGATGGAATCATTTTCTCATTTTGGAAGTTATTATAAATTCCTCTCATTATTGCAAAATTACAATCAATCAATTAACTGGATTATAACAATTTGCAAGCCTGCTGGGCCCTTCATAATATTTAAAGGATGACTCAGTTTTAGTGGAACTTGGAAAGGGACCTTTGTTGCATATCATACCCCCATGCTAACAAATGTCCAATAAAGCAAAAAAGGCCCAAATCTAATTATTTAAAAAAAAAAAAAAAAAAAAGGAGGTAGAATCAACAAGCTCCAGGTGATTCAGGTAATTTCATTATTATTGTTCTGATACCCGACTGCTCTTTGAGGATCCTCTGAGCAATGCGGTCGATGGTTCCCAGTTTCTGGTTGAAGGTGTCCAGGTATTCTCCCATGGCGCAGAACTCGGCCGGCCGCGCCCGCAGCTTGTAGCCTCCGGCCACGTGCTTCACCGATTCGCCCACCTTGGTCAGCAGGGCCAGACCCTGACGCTTGTTCAGGTCCTGCAGACACACAGTGACAACAGGCCACATGATGTCAATAATCAAATGACATGGGTGTGAAGTGAAAAATGTGTAAACATAGCAATAACACTTGTTTTGTGAATAATTGTTTTTTGGATGTACCTTGTGCAACTTAAAAACACAGAAATGGCCTAATATATATTCATATTTTGTGATACACGGTTAAATATTAACAATCTTAAATAATAATCTAATCCATAGATGTTGATATCCCATTTTCTTCCTAAAATTAATGGCCTAAAATTTGCACATGCATATTTAAAATAACCCCAGCGCTGCGTTTGCTGTTTTATTATCTTTAGTATTTTATTATCACCCATTTTACATTTTATTTGTTTGCTTATGCTCCACTTTCTTTTTCCAAGTCCAATTATCGTACTGCTGCAACAACATTATTTCCCCACTGGGATCAATAAAGTCTTGTCTTTTGTCCCAGCTACTTAAAGACAAAATGTGTGACTGATAGCAGATCCAGAGAAAACACACACACAAAAGGAAGCAGAGGGTCTGTATTTTCTGGTAATGCATTTTACTGAAAGATCGCTGCTGAGATTGACCTAAATCTGTCTGTGTGTTGATCATAGTGAGAAATCATAAGTTTTCTTGTCCCTAAAAATCAAATAGTGAACTTCCCACCCTTGTGTTGTCTCACCTTGGCAGTTAGGAAAGTGTTTAAATATGGGTTGAAGGAGAGTACGGGGTGGTCGGCAACTCGCTTCAGGAACTTGTCCAGAGCTTTCATCCTCGTCTCCACAAACTCCTCTGAAAAACGATCCACCACGCCCTTCATCACAAACTTCTCCGGCAACGGCTGGAGACGAATAGAGATTGGAGGATGAGGAGTGGGGAGAACCAGAGACTGTAAATGAAGAGTTTCTCAACAGAAAGCAGGACAGTCGGGTGCAATGTGACTCATTTAACCTACAGGGATGAGGTGGGTTGGCTGGCTGTCCTCCAACTTGATCCTCAGCCAGTCAAAGTCCTGGTAGCGCCGTCGCACAGAGTACTCAGGCAGGTCAAACTCTACCCGTGATGTCTAAAGGAAAAACACACACACACACACACACACACACATTTGCTGTGTTAGCTGGGGGGATACTGTATATAAATTACCTCCCAAAAAAAAGAGACAGTACTTTAGCACACAATTAATAAGAACACATTAGTATGGAGGATGGGCATGTCTCTGTACATCGCGAGCCAATTTAGCATAAGTGTACATGCTTACTGACCTTGAAATATAGCTGACACACACACAAACACACATTCTCTCTCTCTGACAATACCGTGTTAAAAGTCAGCCCCCACATGCTCTCAATTAACACTTTGTGTTCATAGTGGGCTGTGATATTTGTCCACGGACTCTGAGCTGAAGCACATAGCAACGGTCGTCATGATGCAACCCGGCAGCTCCTGGCAGTGTCTCCCCCTGAATCCGTTTATTTTATTACACGGTGGAAAGGCCTCCAAAGCTACGAGTCCCTGCTGAAGGTCAGAGCAAATTAAGTCCTGTCAGGCCAAGTGGTGCCTCTGAGAGCTGAAGAGTGCTGAATACATCTACCCTCTGGTATATAAATCCTTTATGGGAAGACCGAGGGACGTAATTTCCTAACTAGAGTCCCGTCTGTTCCATCACCCCTGGGTTACAATCTGGGCCTGACAATGTTGAGATCTGCATGTCTCTAGTTTAAAACTGCTGCCTCTGCTAGAACGTTCCAATCCTGATGTTGGCATTGTGTAGAAGTTGGCGGACCATGACGGACCAGCTTCTCCCTTGAGGAGAATCTGGAGGTGGGCTAACACATGGTAAACAACCACTATGAATCTGCAGCCTGCTTAATGTGAGTGAGTTACAAACTAACACCATGAGGTGGTTTACCTCTACCATATTGGTTGTTTTGCATGTTTGATCCCATTAAATACTCATTGTTTGTATGAGGTTTACAGCATTTCACAACTGCCTGGATTTAAGAGAGTACAAGTAGATGTTGAGGAACATATCAAATGAAAACTGAAGTTTCTTGCATAAAAAATAACTTTCTTTCATCAGCACTTTGGTATAAAACTCAAGGAGTTTTTAAAAAACACAACAAAACATGACAAATAAGAGGAAATAAGAATAAGAAGATGTTCACTATGATTGATTACCTACTCCAAATGGTGAGGAGATAGTGTTGTATGCTTTGAGTAAAATGGTTGGCATTAATTGCTGATTGATAGGTTGGCTAAAACATGGTAAACAAACACTATGACCCTATTAGACAGAAGTTGAATAGAGCCCCTGCTGTCCTCAGAAGTGGGCAGTGTTACCGTGACACCAGCCTATAGCAGACCTTGGTGGAGACTCTGTAGGTGATGTAGGTCTCCATGGTGGACACGTGCTTCTTTGGGTCGTCGACTGTGACGAAAAGGTCTCGGGTCTCTGAGGATTCTGCGTAGGGGTCCCGCACATCCGCTTCCAGATCGTCGTCCAGCTGCAGCCTGTTGAACAGCGACGACGTGGAGGCGGGACTCGACGTCTCTACCGGCGTGCCGTTGGTCATCCCCGATTCCTGCGTGGACAGAGACAATGGTGACATCAAACTCGGATGCTGCACTGGGAAAACAAAGAGCTGATAGATTGATGCTGATGGTGATGCAGTTGTTTCTCTCTGTCAATGGGGCTCTTGTTGAGGATGCTGCTGCGTACACAACCTACATGGTCTGACACTTCTCCTGTCTCTCTAATTGAATGATGGACGAGAGGAGAGAAATGGAGAATTTGTGGACTTGGGATATTTTGCCACAGCCCTAATACAAAAAATTCCAACTGTGGGAAAACAATGGCTTGTTATACCATCTCTAGGTTGATGAACCGAAAAAAAATGATGCAATTTTGTTTTATAACACTTTTACTTCATAAAGACGGATACGTTTTCCTGTTCAGTGCAGTATCTGTATCAGCATCTGGTTATAAAAAGACAGATCCAATCAATATCCCTATCAAACTGATGCAAAACTAAAGACTATTCCAAGATGACACAGGGCCTTGCTGTCATACTTGTTCTAACAATTTCAACAATGCTTTTTCAGTGCTTTCTATAACAACAAGAAGAAAGCAAACAACTAATTTCCCTCCGCAGGCTTCATCCAAACACAGCAAGAGCACTCAAAAGAGCTATAAAAAGCAATTAACTGGACAAAAGTGGAGGATGTGGAAAATGTTCCTTCTATAATGAAGGGACAACTGGGGAATACAAAGCCTATAAAAAGCACTTCTCTACAATAGATTGATATAGGCTATTGCTGCACATTTATAGGGGACTCTGAAGATCTAGTTTAGCAAACAGCCAGGACTGCAGGCAACAGAATGTTAAAGGTAAACAAAGATTAAAATGTAAACACTGCAACAGGAAGGTAGGGCTGCATCATTAAAACTGGATCTGAAAAGAAGAACTAACCAAAATCTCTCGCGGCACCAATCTGTGTAGCCACATTTGATTTCGTTAACACTTCTCACCAGTGCTCTGCAGGCATATCTTGCCTCACATGAGGAAGGAACTGCTTTCTTCCAGGGTTAAGGTGCAAGTGGGAAAAGCAGCTAATGTTCAACTATTTTCTGACACACACACACACACACACACTTTTGCCTCGAGTGGACATTTGTGCAACTTCCCGATTCAATCAGTGAAAAAAGTGCTGCCCCTCTGTTTCTCACTCTTACATATACACTCTGAAACTCCACACACTGACCTCACACACACTTTATTCAAACCTCTTTCTCTCTCTCCCTCTCTCTGCTACTGTATAGACTCTGAAACACACAAACAGAGTGTGACAAGCTGCTGACGTTGTACATGCACTTTTTACACTGTGGTGCTGACCTGCACTGGTAATCACAGTTCAGATAATTGCATTGCATCGCATCATTACACCACTGTGAATGAACAACCAGGCCACCGCAACACAGCCAAGCTCGGACAGACAGTAATAAAAATAAAAAAAACAGAAAATATTATACTTGGGTGGGGCAAATATGTTTCATGCTAGTAAGGATATGTATGAATGTAATAATAATCATTATTGTGATAAGGGAATGGACACAATGTGGAGTTCTGCTTATCATTGTTATACTGTGATAGAGCTTAAATGTTGCATTTCAGAGCCTAAAGGTTATTTCAAAACATATTGGACAGTTTTAGCTATAAGAAAGCTGAAAAACATGAACGTGGTTGGTCATCATATCCACATTACTATGTTCATAGGTCGTTTTCTAAGCAGACATGTCAGGTGTTACTAATAACATTAATGATGGCTCTGTTGTATTCAAAGGTCCGGGTGTGACAGTGAGCCGGCATGCCCAGGACCCTGAAACCAAAGCAGCTAAATGGAACCCAGCCATTATTCATTTTACTATTTATAAACGTGCTTTTCCTGCTGTGATATGTCAAAATATCACCGGCCAAATGGGACTTCTAAATGTGACCTGATTCGGTTATGTTCACTTAGGTACTGCAATTGTATTCCCCATGGAGTTATACAATGGTATGGAGAAAAAAAGAAAAAAAAAGAAACAATGAGACAGCTAGGTTTTTGTTATACACAATACATTATTCTTTATATGGAAGGTGCAAAAAATATAATATACGAGTCACGCAAAATCCCAAAATTAAAGACAACCATGGGATATATGTGCAAGATTGTGTCTAGTAGGTCTACAAGTTCTTTAGACATTAGTAAAAAGGGGTAAAAAAAAATATATGTAAAGAATGCATTGTTAAGAAATCCTTGGAAAAAAGTCTGTTCCTCACCAAAAAGAAATCACTTGTTCCCAAGTCCATAATCTAACTTTCCATCCACTTTTATTGAAGTGTGTTGACAGACTATTTGAATCTTGCTAATCGTGCTAACAGACCACAACCATCACCTCCTTGGCAGTGGGCGTCACATGGTCTCTGGCATAAACAGAGAAACTCTTACAGGTTTTTCCATTTTCAATTAATGTGAAAGTTATTTTTTTTCCCCTTTGGTTGTCTCTGGATAGTCGTGAATGAAAAAACAAGTAACCTTGTTGGAAGAATGTATCACAGCATATCTTATTGATAAGTAACTACAAAACCTTAGTGTGTCACTCTGAAGTAAAACCAAAGCATAAAGAATCAAAGCTTCGTGATTTGTTTGCTGGTATATATCCTTGTTTCCACAGCACACTGATAAAGATGTCAGGTCCCTTTTTTACTAAGAAATGAGAGAAATCTGTGTTCTAATCAATGCAACACGTGTAAACACACACTTGTGAGCATTACCAAGAATGAAAACGAAACAGAAAACTCACGCAGCAAAGCTTTCAAGCAAACAGAACCAATAAACATTATCCAGAAAGGCAATGTGTAATGTGTGTCCTGTTTTCTCCGTTAAACTTATCACCAACAACTTATCACCTCTTCAAGAAGTACCACCCTGAGCCTTCCTCGTAGCACTTATTGCACTCGTATTAGTTGTTGCACTTATTGAATTTGTATTTGTTTACTGCACTTATCCTATTCGTAGTAGTTTGTAGCACTTACTATATTCGGATTAGTCTGTTGCAATTATTGTTTTCGTAGTAATTTGCCTCTGCACTGTACTTTTGCTCTGGTTTATGCTTTGAGATGCTTGTTTAAGAAAGGAGATGCACTTATGACTTCTGGTGACTAGTAGTTCTCTTGAATACCTATGTTGAATACACTTATTGTAAGTCACTTTGGATAAAAGCGTCTGCTAAAGATAAGATAAGATAAGATAAGATAAGATAAGATAATCCTTTATTAAGCGGGGAAATTTGCAGACTTACAACAGCGTATTAGTGCACACAAGAGACATAGTAGAAGAAGACAAGCTAAAAAAAAAAAATAAAAAATAAAATAAAACAAGTATTATAAATAAGCAATAAAAAAATAAAAAAAACAGTAGAAAAAACAACAATAACTGAAATATTATATTTACAGACAGAGAAAAAAACAACAACTATTTTAACTATTTTTTTTTAACTATTATTGCACAGTGTAATGTGTAATGTAAAGTTTTTATTGTCATGAAATTATTACATGTGGTCATAAGAGACATAGTAGAAGAAGACAAGATAAAAATTATAAAAAATAAAAATTAAAATAAAACAAGTATTATAAATAAGCAATGGATAAAAGCGTCTGCTAAATGACTGTAATGTAAAAAAAAAAAAAAAAAAAACAGTAGAAAAAACAACAATAACTGAAATATTATATTTACAGACAGAGAAAAAAACAACAACTATTTTAACTATTTTTAACTATTATTGCACAGTGTAATGTGTAATGTATTGCACAGGTTTTTATTGTCATGAAATTATTATTGTCATGTGGTCATAAATGACTGTAATGTAATGTAATGTATATGGAGTAAATGATTGGACTTAACATTTTAACATTTTAACATTTTAACTGACTGTACTTTTGCTCTGGTTTATGCTTTTAGATTTATGACTTCTGGTGACTAGTAGTTCTCTTGAATACCTATGTTGAATACACTTATTGTAAGTCACTTTGGATAAAAGCGTCTGCTAAATGACTGTAATGTAATGTAATGTAATGTAAACTTATATCACTTTGCTGCTACTTATTTAATTGATGTCCTGGGGCCAGACTTAAACACAGTAGTGTGTGGTTTGGTCGACCGTCCTCTTCTCTCCATCACCGGGTTTAGCCTCCACCAGACCTGGGATCTACCTACCTTGTCCCCTCCGACGGTGACGGAGACGGAGAGCTGCTCCTCGGCGGCGGACAGTGGGTGGAGGATCTCCGCGATGGGCTTCTGCCCCGAGCTGGCCAGGCCTCTCGGAGCACCGACACTCATCCTGCGGAAGACGGGAGGACGTGGCCGGGTGTCTTCTCCGCTGCTGATACGTAAAGTATAGAGAGAGGATAATTGTTTTATCTTTTTCCTCCGTTCGGTGTCTCTTCACTTGATGTTACACCCGCTGGTTGGCTGCTACTGTCAGCTGACTCCTACTGCGCAGCTCCGGAAGTTAAACTACACGAAACCGGATGTAAACACGTGATCACGTGATAACTCGCTGCGAATGGAAATGTAAAGATCGTCTATGGAGGAGGATCACCCTGCTCGTTTCTTAACCAATTTGTTTTCATGCTTGTGTCATTACATTACATTACATTACATTACAGTCATTTAGCAGACATTTGTGTGTATTCAACATAGGTATTCAAGAGAACTACTAGTCACCAGAAGTCATAAGTGCATCTCCTTTCTTAAACAAGCATCTAAAAGCATAAACCAGAGCAAAAGTACAGTCAGTTAAAATGTTAAAATGTTAAGTCCAATCATTTACTCCATATAAAAAGTAAAAACTAAGTTGAAATATATTTCAAAAGAAATGCATTAACCTTTAATGGAGTAAGTCAATAGTTGTATTCAAAGGTTTTATTCAAGTAAAAAGGTTTACATTACATTACACTACATTACAGTCATTTAGCAGACGCTTTTATCCAAAGCGACTTACAGGAAGTGTATTCAACATAGGTATTCAAGAGAACTACTAGTCACCAGAAGTCATAAGTGCATCTCCTTTCTTAAACAAGCATCTTAAAGCATAAACCAGAGCAAAAGTATAGTGCAGAGGCAAATTACTACGAAAACAATAATTGCAACAGACTAATACGAATATAATAAGTGCTACAAACTACTACGAATAGGATAAGTGCAGTAAACAAATACAAATTCAATAAGTGCAGCGAACTGATACAAATACAGTAAGTGCAACAACTAATACGAGTGCAATAAGTGCTAGTGTCATCACACAGGACAACATAAAGTGCAATGAAAGATAGGAAACAGCATGTAAAAAGTAGACAGTGTGGATTAAATACAAATAAAATGTATACATCAATTTTAACAAAATAATCTCAAGTCTTCTTATCAGCTGTTTTCCCAGAGATTTCAGCTCTATCTCATGCTTTTCTTTTTTCATTTAGAGATGGCACACTCATTGTCACAAAATCATCTCCAAATCAACTGAGCAAACTCACTCACTGCCAGCAACTGGACCTTAATTTAAGATTTTTATCTTTTTATTTATCAAACTATTGTTCCCAAACGCAAGATCGCACACACCTGCCCAAATGTGTAATCGTTTAAAGCAGGTAATTGTCAGGTGGAAGGAAAATTGTGGATCATTTGTGCTATTAGTTATTTGTGCTGTAATTTGGGGATTTATACTTGAATTCCAATGTGCATATATTGGACTCAAATACAACTTAAAATTATGTATGGGTTAATTAAAGTTATTTTTAGCTTTACATACTTTAATCATGCATGTTTACTAGCCTTTTGTGCAGTTTTCTTGGTTCTTATTGATCACCTTTTTGACAACCGGAAATAGAACATAGTGACACCTCTTCGTTTTTTCTCCTATCTAACCTATCCATCTGAGAAACCGGTACTTGGTTTCAAGAAGTGAAATGCGCCTCATCATCCGTACATAAGCAAGAGTTTTATCGTTATTTTAAACTTCCAGTTAACGTTACTGTTACAACAACAAGTACTGTGTAGTTTATCCAGCTCCAGTCTATCTCACAGGGGGACTTTTATCGTTGTCCGTTGTCCACCAGTGCAACATTAGCTGGGTGGAAGGAAACACAAATAAAACGTAAACCATTAGCTAATACTCCTTTCTGTAGGTCGTTATTTCGACCTACGTCTTACTACCCTGCACAGACATGGCTACTAATCCTCCAGGACAAGGTAATTTCGTTTTGGGACACACGTTATTAATATTGAGGTCTTTGTCTTTATGGCGCTGTAACACCAGGGGCGTAGCTACAAAATCTGCCCCCGGAAACATTTCTCCTCTCTGGTTCCCCTTGAGAAGATATAGCTAGTTTTAATAGTCTTTTAGCTTCTGCTCATTAGTTCCCCTCCAACATATCAGCTGAAAGAAAGTCTTAAAATTATCTCTATTCTAATTATCTTTACAGTCAAATGGAAATTAATATATATGCATATGGTTTCATCCCTCTCTGTTCCCTTACAGTCTTTGACTTGTTCTCTTACTTTTCTTTTTCTCCATCTAGCCTTCCCAAACAAGACACGGGTGGCGATCCTGGCCGAGCTGGAGAAGGAGAGGAGACGGCTTTTGAGCACTCCTGGAGCCAGGTAGGGATAATATCCAGCCATGAAGGGCGACAGGTCTCTCAGTCACACCCTTGGAGAACCCTTTTTTATGGTGGAGTCAAGCATTGGGATAGTGTATCCATATCCATTTCAATATTCAAATCTACTTTTTTTTTTTAATATTCCTCTCTCCTCCATCTCGTCCTGTAGCATCTCGCTGTCCAGACCGAGTCTGAAAGAGTTCAGGGACAACGCAGAACAGCAGCACATCGCTGCCCAACAGAAAGCTGCCCTGCAGGTGGGGCAGTCAAACCCAAATCACATCTTTATGTCATTTTACACATGTTTTACATACAGCAACAAGTAGCACAGCAAAGAACTATACATTTAAAAAAAATATATCATTACTTTATTCAGTGTCGGTGACTTCCTGTGTTCAGCTTCCAGATATTAAGCCTGACTTTGAGAGTTAATTCTGCAGTTTCTGACTGCGAATCACAATTCCAAGGACACCTGTACCGAGTCATATTTGAGCTCAATACCCCTCACTGGCTTGAATAGAGGTCTGAAAATCATTATTCAAAAGAGAGAGAGAGGCTTGATAGTCACTGTGTGGTTGTTGGTGCAAAAAAACTCAAACACTGTGATGTGCTTTAATGTGGCATAAAAGTCTTGAAAATAATTTTGCCAAACACAGACACTACAGGTTGGTTAGCTTAGCTTAGCATAAATACTGGAAATGGGGGAAATAGCTAGCCTAGCTCTGTTCAAATGTGACAAAATCAAGCTAGTTGGTGAAATATTGTTTAATTAATAGCATTATAAAATTGTGAATTTGTTCAGTATTAACACAAACCTTTGCCTAATGCTGTCTTCTCTTGCAGCATGCGCACACACACTCATCGGGCTTCTTCATCACTCAGGACTCCTCATTCGGGAACCTCATCCTCCCCGTCATTCCCCGCCTGGAGCCTGAGTCTTGACCTTTTTACCTTTTTTTGTCCTCCTCCTGCTGCCTGGTGTGACACAAAGCATTCAAACAACACACATGCACACCAGACCCACGTGTCTCCCACTTTCCCCTCTTTTAAGTATTTGATTAATGGACAGTTGTTCGACATGTCGTAAACAATCTCAGGGGAGCGTAAATCTGTCATTTTTACATTTTCCAGAACGAACAAGCCTGCTGCTGAATTTATGGGACACTTTCAAAACAGTCGGAAGAAGGTTCCAGATAGCTGGGAAACTTCCTGTGAAATTGTTCAGGGGATAAAAACAACCTCTACAGAAATACTGTAAATGCTATTCTGCTCTGTTGCCTTTCACTTCACTTATCTATAAAATGCACATTTGGTCAGGGTTTTTACATAAATGGATTTGTGTCAATATTTGGATAATAAATTGTTACATTCTTGTAGATATATTTTGAATTTCAGTTTTTTATTTGTGCAATTATAAAAACAGGGTTTAAAAAGCATATGCATGGCCCATGGCTATGTTCACATTATGGGATTTAACAGTGCTCCTGATTTTTTTCCTCACTTCTGATCTTTGTGTTCACGCCCATGTTTTAAAGTAACCATTTTCAAAAAGAACAAAACATTTCTTCATCAGTGGGTACCAAGTGTTACATGAGAAAGGCAACTCTGCCAATAAGTGTTGTTGTCTTTATATCATTTACCATCCACTTGAGTGCCTAAAATTTGTTTTTTTTAATGCCACACTGTGCCCATGGACTAACGTTTCTTTTTTTCTTTCCAAATGAAAAAAAAAAGACTACCTTGACTTTATTGTAAAACTGTTAGGCAGACCACAAAACAGCCCATGCAACATGCATAAAAAACTTTTTGGAGTCACTGAACCGTGAATACTTAAAAGTCTCCTTATTGATCAGACTACTTACTAGAACATCACGCATCAAAAGTCGAGTCATTAAAAAATAAAGGTGCTTTGAGTGACAGAATAAACCAGTTTCTCATTGTATATATCGTTTACACCTTTTGAGTCCATCTGCGTGTCATCAAGGCAAAATGGGCTCCTGTAGACACCGGCTGTAGTGGAAACTACCACAGCAGTAGCTTTGAGTGTCGGTCTGTGTACAGATTATTCACCTCAATAGGAATGCAACTGTGCAAGATGCAGTCATGATACTTTACAGGTGTGTAGTTGGGATCCAAGTGAAGGCCAAGTTTGATGATGGGTGTGATCCGAGCAAGTGGTCGTAAGTGGGGGGGTAGGAAGTGGGGAAGGGGCCATTGACCCCCCCATACACACACACACAAAACTTTGCGCCCCTGTTAAAATTGCTAATAATGCATTCTGAGCTGCAATGATGGCAATTATAGGTGACTGTCCCAGAGAATCTGAGAACAAGAGCTTATTTTTTTCTTTCTTTCAACCATCCAAGGAAAAATCCATTGGACAGGAGGAAGAAAGCAGGCACCCACAGTAGCAACATGTAGCCAGATTGTAATGCAGTAACACATGATGCTTAGAATTATTCAATATTGTGAAAAAGAAAATTAAAACTAATAAGTTGATGCCACAGACTCAGGTGTTGCAGTGTCTAACAGTTGATTCAAAGCTTCCGAGGGTGGTCTTTCTTTTCGTACGTAGGCTTACAAGAAGTATGCGTTGTGTTCCTCTGATCGAGTCATGAAGGTTTGTCACTTTGACACTATGGGCAGTAGGTCGCCTTTCGCCTTCATTGTTTTGATCTTGGCCTTAATGTTGTCATCCATGGCCTGTCGGCAGCGGTGGGCATAATGTGCCAGCGTTTCCTCTTTCTCATCCCAGGGTGCCAGTGCATGAAACACCTCGGGAGCCGCCAGACTGAGCTCAGCTATGGCCGCCGTACGGGAAATTGTGTTGCGGTCCACACCAACTCGGTCAAAGGCCACCTTCATTGAAACGCTGCGGCGAAACTCCTGGAGGGCTGCCATGTAGCGTGCTATTACACCCACCACGTTTTTCACTGGAGAGGAGAATAAAAAGCAAATGAATGCCATATTTAGTATCAACAATACATTCTCTATGGGGGCTTATAACAACACTATGACAGTGGAGGTCTATTAGTGGTTATTCCTCCTTCTTGTGACATGTCCTTACTCCTAACGCGGGTGTTTTCTCCGTCCCGGCTCCTCTTGCTCTTCAGGGTCCGGTGGTGGTCTAGAGGGTGAAGGTCCATTTCCTCAAACGAGTCAAACAGTGCCGGTGAATCGGCCCCTGCCACATCGTCAGAAGAGGGCATGAGTGAACTTCCCGGTTCCATTTGATTAGAGCAACAGGGCCACCTTTTCTCTAGTATCCAAAATAGAAAAATAACAACTCTGAATTTGGCTCAGATAACAATAAATAGTGCAAAAAAACCCACAATTTTGGCTACAGTAATATAGTTTTGAGTACATGGAGAAACATTTTTTAATGGCATTTTCAGTTTTATTTGGTTTTCACTTTGATTTAATTGTAGATGTTAAAATATAATATTTTACTGATAATTTAATTTACTTATTTTCCTACTGCAGTTATCATTAACAATTTTTTTCTTACGGTTTGTATTTATTGTATTACAATTTTTATCACTATTATGTGAGGCACTTTTAATTGCAATTTTGCATGCCAGACACTAAACGAAATAGAAGTTATTTTATTTAAAAGTGCCAACAAATTGTTAAAACTGCCATTAAATTCATCAACAGATAGATTTTCAAACCAAACTCTACCTGGCTGCAGTTTGTCTTGCAGGAAGTCACAGATGAGTTCTGCTTTCTTAGTGAGTTCATGCTGCAGCAGCTCTTTGTCCTGCTTCAGACCGGAGATGATCTCCGTCATCTGCTGGTTACGGCTGCGTTCTGCACAAAGTAACACCTGCAGCTTCTGCAGCTCATTCTGCTCCTCTTAAGATTTACACAAATAGAAACAAACAGTCAGAAACAGGAAGTCAGACAGTTGGATTCAATCACACATAAACATTTGGTAAGAAAATCTTTTATATATTGTTTTGTACCATTAAACAATACAGTGTTTTAACAATAATAATATATTCTTGTGTCTTAACTTATTTCCAATTAAAGCTGGGGTAGGCAGTTTATTTTTGCGTAACTGGGCAAGAAAACTTATTGTGTTCCATTTTCTCTCCATCCCGAAAACATTTTGATATTTGTTAGACTCCGTCTTCCTGTTTTGGGTTGCTTTGCAGTGTAGGAAGTCGTTACCGATGAGCGATAGCAATTTCCTGCAGGTTATGCTTTCACCGAAGGGTCATACCCTTGCATCTGTTTGTGCAGCCAATAGGAACACCCTCTCTCTAAAATGACCTGTGATTGGCCAAAGTCTCCCAACACAGGCTAGATTTTCTGAGCCAAGGGGAGGTGCAGAATTTTAGTTTTACCCCTGACCACCTGAATTAAGGTTATTATGGAATTTTATTGCCCAATGAGGGTAAAAATAAACTGCCTAGCCCAGCTTTTTTTTGTGCAGTCAAATGCTGCATTTTAACATTTGCTTATCCTTTTGATACGGAGAAACATTCACATCATTTTCACTACTTTTTGAAAAAGATCAATTTAAGTCCGACTGACACACAAAAGGAATCCAATCAAAACGTGCAGGCTCTGTCACTGCAGGTCTTTTGGTGCTTCACAACAAAGCTGTACCTGCAGTCTTCTCTGTAGTCTCTGTAGCGGAGCTGCATCTCTCTGACTGCTCCGTGGTCCCTGTCTTGAAGCTGCCTCCTCCCAGCAGCTCCATCTCTGGGTCCTCTAACCTCTCACACCTCAGATCCTGTCCATGCTGTGGTTGAGGGAAGGGTGGAAGGGGATTTTTGGGCAACAGTGTGTGTGTGATTTGAGAGTGTATGTTCGGTGCCCGACAAGCCTGGGACACGTAGACAGCGTCTGTCACTGCTAGTCCCATGCTAGCTGTGTTAGCAGTGGTGTCATGATCCTCGGCCGATGTTGCTTCTTGCTTGACCTTCTTCCTGGTTACTGCTCTTCCTGGTGCCGCGCCTCTTTTCCTGGATGGGCGGGGCTCGTAGTCACCGCCTTCGTCTGTTGCCGACGAGTCACACCCAGCGATGTCAAACAGCCGGCTGCTGAACTCCTCCCCCACTGATGCTGCTTCGCTATAGCCGAGGTCACGTGACGCCCTCGCTGTCACCTGGAAGGTAAAAAAAGAGAGAATAGATGAGAAATTAAAGTTAAAGGCCGAATCTCTATGTAACGCTAACAGGGTTTAACTAACGTAACCTGCTCAGTGCAAAAAAAAAGTACAGACCTCAAAAAGGAGCACTCCACCAAGAACAGCTGTATGATGTCATCTGTGACTTGGGATGAGCTTTCTAAAGCAAAGAAAGAAAGTAACCCTGATGATGTCATCAGGGTTACTTTCTAGACTACACGTTTTTGACAGTAAGTCTGCATTAAAAAACGGATCATGGCAGACGTGCGCATGAACTAGGCATGGGACGTTAAACAAACGATGCAGTTGATTTGCAATATAGGAATTGTAGGAACCAGTTTTTTCTGTACCTAACCGGAGTGAAGTAGGGATATCTGGGCATGCATCAATTTTAACCATTCTTTAAAAAAACAGACACTTGGCTAGATGGCAAATTCAAATTGAATTAGCATATTATTTCTGCACTGAATGGTCAGTTTTTTAACACAAATGTATTCAGAAACTGATTTTTGGTGGACAATGTAGAAACTAGAAGCAAAGATCAATCACTGCTTCATTTAGATGTTACAAACTGTGTACCTTTAAATAGTCAGTATATATTAAACATGTGTGGCTGCAAGGTTATGAGCGTCATCCCTGTTATTAACATTGTATGAATGTGGATTTCCATATAGAAATCTTTACAGTCGAACATGTGGATTGCACCATTGAAACTGCATTTCAATATCTTGAAGTATTAAAGTTGTACTGAATATCTCAAATAAAAACAAGAACACAGACAAAGTACCTAAAATCTCTGCTTTACCTTATTGGACAGACGCCCTCCAACAAACCTTTCCTGGCCTTGGCTGGTATTTGTTGAGCCTTTACAGCCGTTGCTATGGTCACTGAGGGGCCAGTGGTAGAAGTGTCCAGCACCACAACCCCACACAGCGACAGGGACACCGCTACCATGAAAACCGGTTTCCAGTGTCAGCACATCACCGTGGGAACCACAGGTGATGTGCTGCAGGCTGGGGATGAGGTTGCAGATGGTTCCGTGGCTGTGAGCCCAGCGGACTAGTTTACAAAGACTGTCAGATGTTGTCTGAACCGGGTCGGACATGATTTAAACCTGGAGAAGAAGAGAGAGGAAAGTGTCAGCCGTTGATGGATTAGTGTGTAGAAGTTGTTAAAACTGACAAAGGTTAAATAATTTAATCAAGGTTGATGCCAACGAAAGCTTATTCATATCTGTGTCCTATTAGAGAATAAAGATTTGGGATTCAACTGACTCACTTTTTCTATTATACCAGAAATGCTTTCAACTATGTTTTTCTTCAGTTGGTTCACCATCTTTTGCTTGCAGCGCTGCTAAAATGTGAAGGATTGTCTGTTTAGTGTGCAGCCTCAGATCACATCAGATCTTCCGGGAGGAACTCCAAACAGCTGGCTCTGATTAATTGACCTCCATTTAGGTAAAGATTTTCTCAATAATATTTTCAAGATTGAGAAA
Source organism: Anoplopoma fimbria (assembly GCF_027596085.1). NCBI lineage: Eukaryota > Metazoa > Chordata > Actinopteri > Perciformes > Anoplopomatidae > Anoplopoma > Anoplopoma fimbria. The sequence goes on along the minus strand of NC_072462.1, from coordinate 19,532,348 downwards.
GATTGAGATTATATAATAAATCAAGTATGTGCATTGCTTTGTCCAACCAAGAGATAAACAAACAAAATACAAACAGATTGAGTTAAATACCATGTCACGATAAAGAAAAGCATCATACTCTTATATTTTGGAGGCTGAAATTTGGAGGCTGAAAATTGGCAAAACAATTAAACTGATTATTCCACTATGAAAAAAAGTTAATATTGGTGGTAAATCTTCTGAAAATATTACCTAATCGATTTATCAGTGAATCATTGCAGCTTTATAATAAATCAGCAACGTTTAATGTGGCTTTATTGAAAAGTAAAAAGAAATGATGCAAAAATAATTAAAATACAAGAGAGAAAACCTCTCTATAAGATACAGTTCGCACTCAAAATCAAACAAGCATCTTGTGATCATCAGACTGCCTTTATGTCTGCAGGTAAATAAACCACAATCCATCAGGCACCAGAACAAAGCGACAGTTCATCAACATGTTTATATTTACCTTTTTTAATATTATAAATTAAAACATTCCAGCTCATCACAACGTCCTCATTTATTGCAAACGTGTCGGCCGCTTCAGTGAGGGTCAATTATGTTATGAGGCAAATAATGTTGGATAAATGATCATGAATATCACATCATATGTACAGCGTTTGTTTAATTATGACATTCGTTGTCTGGAAGCAAAGACAGTATCACCAGATTTCAACGTAAAAGTCGCATTACTGCCACCTGCTGGTCAGGAGGAGGAACTGTCCTAACCTGTCTGTTAACACTGACCTCTAGTGGCCCGGGTGGGTCAATGCACAATACCGATATACGTATATTATATTATATTATATTATATTATATTATATTATATTATATTATATTATATTATATTATATTATATTATATTATATTATATTATATTATATTATATTATATTATATTATATTATATTATATTATATTATATTATATTATATTATATTATATTATATTATATTATATTATATTATATTATATTAAATTATATTTATTGTATTGTATTGTATTATATTATATTATATTATATTATATTATGTTATATTATATTATATTATATTAAATTATATGAAATTAAATTATATTGTATTGTATTGTATTATATTATATTATATTATATTATATTATATTATATTATGTTGTGTTGTGTTGTGTTGTGTTGTGTTGTGTTGTGTTATGTTATGTTATGTTAAATGAAATGAAATTGTATTGTATTGTATTGTATTGTATTATATTATATTATATTATATTATATTATATTATATTATATTGTATTGTATTGTATTGTATTGTATTGTATTGTATTATATTATATATATTATATTATATTATATTATATTATATTATATTATACTAAATTGTATTGTATTAAATTATTATATTATATTATATTATATTATATTATATTATATTATATTATATTATATTATATTATATTATATTTATCTCCTCTACAAATGTTCAGTTTCCACACAGCTTGGCATATACCCTGTGTGTATTTTGGAGCAAAAGAGAATTCAATGCAATAGTAATAATATAAAATAAAATAAATTAGCATCATATGCCGAAACAAATGCATGAATTGCACATATTTAAGCTTAGTATTTTTTGTAATTCGTAGCTGCATTAGGATCTTTTTGAAGTTCCTTCTCACTCCAAAATGTGTTTTCCATATTGATGATTAATTGGATGGTTTGTCTTCACTGTGCAGAAAGAGTTTGACGCTTATAGACATATTAGACAAAATTAAGCAAAGTAAACCTGAGGATTTTCGCTTTACTGAGGAGAAGTCACACAGAAATAAAATAATGTTTAAATGAAACATTGTCCAATTTGCACATTGACTGTGCAGCTTACTATTAGTTAAATAAAAGTTTTTTTGTTGTTGTTTTAATCACATTCTGCAGTTTAATGGCAAGCCAATGCAAAACGTGACATGTGCACTATCCCATTCTGTGTTGTGTAAAATTAATTCGACAAAGAGGGGGGATTTATAATAATTATTACTCCATAGAACCGGTGTAAAAATGACCTCCAGATGTTTTTGGACATTCAAAATCTGTGCTTGATTAATCATTTGTTGGAAATTTGTTTTCTACAAAAAAAAAAAGTGTTCAATTACCTTGTCACTACTTCTCACTCATTGAAAAACTCCCATATCTATGAATATACAATTGTATTTTAAGTTGAACTGTTGGAAAAACGATGTTTCTTACTGAACAGTCCATCACACTTTAAAGTTGTTGACAATACATGCTAATGGTCTTTTAATGCAGAATATAAAAGTATATATGTGTGTGTATATATACACTATTTATACATATACAGTACCAGTCAAAAGTTTGGACACACCTTCTCATTCAATGGTTTTTCTTTTTTATTATTTTTTTTCTACATTGTAGATTAATATTGAAGACATCCAAACTATGAAGGAACACATATGGAATTATGTGGTAAACAAACAAATGCTCAACAAACCAGAATATGTTTTATAGTTTAGATTCTTTAAAGTAGTTGAATGAGAAGGTGTGTCCAAACTTTTGACTGGTACTGTATATATATATATTTATTTATTTATATATATATATATATATTTATTTATATATATATTATTTATTTTATTTTTATTATTATTTATTTTATTTTATTTATATATATATATATATATATATATATACATTACCAGTCAAATGTTTGGACACACCTTCTGTATATATATATATTTATTTATTTATTTATATATATATATATATTTATTTATTTATTTATATATATATATATATATATTATTTTTTTTTTATTTATATATATATATATGTTTCATTCAATGCTTTTTCTTTATTTTTATTTTTTTCTACATTGTAGATTAATATTGAAGACATCCAAACTATGAAGGAACACATATGGAATTATGTGGTAAACAAACAAATGCTCAACAAACCAGAATATGTTTTTATATTTTAGATTCTTCAAAGTAGTTGAATGAGAAGGTGTGTCCAAACTTTTGACTGGTACTGTATATTTGTATTTGTGTGAACTTGCCAAAGGATTGTTTAATAAGCTAATAATAAAATATTGAATAAGAGCCTATAATTGGTATATGATTAATTGCCTATTTAAAAAGCCTTATCAGTGCAGAGGATGACGTGTTAACAGGACGGTACATTCATAAGATGAGGTTATGTGGGTTTTTGCTTGCTTCCATGTATGAATTCAGTGACTTGACTGAACTTGCTGCTGGCTCCACCCTCTGTTAGTCATCCAGTCTAATACGTGTAAGGACTGCTGCCTTTAACTGACAAGCATCTCGGGGAGAAGAGGGGAGAAAAAGACTTTTCCCCGGCTCTCATCTGGAGGAATAAAGCAGCTCCGCAACTCCGTCAACTTTAAACTCCAAAATATATATCCTGTAAAGACAACTTTCTTCTGTTTTCTTCTCCGCCGTGGATTAAGTTCTGCATGGAAACAAATGATATCTGAGAGGATCGGAGAGAGAGGAGGTGGGTGTCGGGTACAAGCCAGTGTGTTTTCTCTTCTTGTTCTTTTACGCACGGTTCTCTCATAAAAAGCCTTGTTTGATTTTGACAAAAGTGGAAAAGAAATAGTCCCAATTGTTATTGAGTGATCTAAATCTCCAAATATCTGGGATTTTTTTTTTTTAAAAGGCTTAATCCCCTGTGTTTATAAAAAAATAAAATAAAGTTGTTGATACAAGTACACAAAAACAGGAAGTATAGAATAATTATAGCACTAGAATAATGGCGTTAAAAGCCAAAGTGTTGTACGACTTCCACTCTGAGAACCCAGGGGAGATCAACATAACAGAGAATGAGCTGGTGACTCTGTTCAGCGAGGAGGAGCTGGAGGGCTGGTTGGAGGGGGAGAACAGTAGGGGGGAGGCTGGCCTCTTCCCTGCCTCCTATGTGGAGATCGTCAGAGACCAGATTCCCTCAAACACCAACAATAACGGCCTGTCCTCGCCCAAAATCAAAGCCCTGACGCCCACCCACACCTCCTATGCGCCCCCGGAACCCCAGTCCCAGAGAGGCCTCGGCGCTGGCAGCGGTGGTAGTGGTGGAGGCAGCTTCCACACCAGCCAGGGCAGCGATGACGACTGGGACGATGACTGGGAAGACAGCTCCCCTGCGGCCGATGCGCCTCAGGGTCTCGGCAGATCGCCACCCTTGTACCCGGTGACCACCTCCTTGCCCGGGCGGCGGGAGAGCAGCCAGCAGCAGCACCAGCAGGCCAAGAGCTCTGCAACAGTGGGGAGGAACCTCAACAGGTTCTCCACCTTTGTCAAGTCCGGCGGGGAGGCCTTCCTGCTCGGGGAGGCCTCTGCTTTCGTGAAGGACGGGGACAGGATCTGCGTGGTGATGGGGAAGAGTGGACCGGAATGGCAGGAGGACCCGTATCCGTTCACGTGCACCATCGACGACCCCACGAAGCAGACCAAGTTCAAAGGCATGAAGAGCTACATGTCCTACGGCCTGACCCCGACACACACCAATGTACAAGTCAACCGCAGGTACAGGCCGGCATCCTGCTTCAGTTACTCCTCCTCTCCCCTCTCTGGGGTTTCCAAACTTATTTCTTCACCGGATCCCCCGGCCCCCACACACTTTAAAATAATTGTTTCTGTGGCTTGTCCTTTGGCCGCAATTGTTGCCACAAAATTGCAAAAAAACCAGCTTTGACTGTGACCTCTTGCCCTCTGGAGTCCTCAGGAATCTCCTCGTTCCTTTCTGAGATTCCCTCTGCACCTTTTACATTGTTCCCCTGTCAGTAGGTCTGTCATTACATGTGCTTACTCCCTTACATTTCAGTTTCCACATGGTCATGACTCCTGCTGGTCCTTACAGTTGCCCCCCTTGCATCCTTCCTTCTTTTTCACTCCTTCTAACTTCATTTTCCTGCCGTTGACCTAACTTCCGTAACAACCCTCGCTCCGATTTACCAAACCTTCTTCCTCCCTTCTCATCCACTGAAAATATACCCATACATCAATCCTCCCAACTGTCTCCTCTTCCGTCATCCCTGCAGGTATAAGCACTTTGACTGGCTTTACGGTCGGCTCGTTGAGCGCTTCCCGGTCATCTCAGTCCCCCACCTGCCGGAGAAGCAGGCCACGGGCCGCTTCGAGGAGGACTTCATCTCCAAGCGGAGGAAGGGACTGATCTGGTGGATGAACCACATGACCAGCCACCCTGTGCTGGCACGCTGTGACGTTTTCCAACATTTCCTAACGTGCGGGGCGGATGAGAAGGCCTGGAAACAGGGCAAGAGGAAGGCAGAGAGGGACGAGCTGGTCGGGCCAAATTTCTTCCTCACAATCAGGTAGGAGGCTGGGTTCTGCACTGCTCTTTAGTTTTTATTACAAGTTTGTAAAAAGCATTGAGCACTCAAATGAAAAGCCTGTGATTTGTTTGACATTTAAATAAACTGATGATGTCATGGCATTTGCAGTCTGAGAACAAGGGCGTGTTTCTAGAGTCACCATTTTCCAACAAGCATTTAACAATCAAACAAAGAAAAATCCACTGTTGAGGAGGCGTAGAGACCCAACATCTACACCAATAAGAGCAGGAAATAGACCACAATGCAATGCTGATACAGCACAGATCTGGTTTTCAAGGCCCATGGAGCTGACCTTCTTTACTTGTTAACCTCTTACCGTCACTCTTGTTGCTCTATTGTGATCACCTTTACACCCTCGTTCTAAATCTATAACCAGCCACTGAATGTATCAAGTTACAGCCCAGTCCCTGGAGATTGTAAAAGGAATTCTGGGAAATGTAGGCAATCAGTAGCTGAAGTGCAAGGTATTTTAGGTTGAGGGAAAGAAGGTAGACCAAAACCATAAATTACAGAACTTGGGGAAGTTTATAACTTTATATTTTGGTTCATAGTGTGTCAAAGAGATATGAATCAATTTTGAGGTGTTGGGTACAACACATTTTGTGTCAGCTGTTCCTGTTATTTTGTCCACCCACTCTTAATGATACAAGTTGAAAGATATTTGCCCTTGAGCAAGACGCTGTTATCAGTTCTCCTTTTTTAACTCTGCTGTAAGGGTAAGCTTTTATCATTAGGGAGGGCTTGATAGTGAGGATGAGATAAGTAGAACACAGGAATAATAAATAAAGATGATTTAACGCTTTAAAAATGTTTTATAATAATAAAGGCCTTTCAGAATGAAGCCACAAGGTCTAAAAATGTCCGTGACCTGTCATTCTCGTCTACAGCACGCCTGCTGTCCCGCTGGACCTCCAGGAAGTCGAGAGCAAGATCGAAGGCTTCAAGACCTTCACCAAGAGGATGGATGAGAACATCATTGTCGTGAACACCACCATCAACGAGTTCGCTCGCAAGCAGATGACAGGATTTAAGAAGGAGTACCAGAAAGTCGGACAGTCCTTCGCGCTCCTGGGCCAGGCGTTCGAGCTGGACCAGCAGGCCTACTCGGGGGGCCTGAACAGAGCCATCGCCTACACCGGCGAGGCCTACGAGGCGGTTGGAGAGTACTTTGCTGAGCAGCCGCGTCACGACCTGGCTCCCATTTCGGACCTGCTGGACCTCTACAGAGGACACCTGGCCAATTTCCCTGACATCGTCCATGTACAGAAAGGTGAGAAAGTGTTTGTGTGTGTTCATGTGGACACGGTGAGCTCATTTGCATACACATCATTTATATTGTAAATGTTATAAATTAGCTTTTTTCTAGATTATAGTCTGAACTCTTTAACACATCTACGTCGTCACTCAGTCTATTGATGTGGTATGTAAATGCGAAACATGTCATAGCCTCGGGAAAAAAGGAATTTGTGCGAAAGAATGTTTAAGGGGTTACTGCCAAAAGATGCATTTAACCTCCTAACCTACTTGCAAAACACTTAACAGATGTAGGCGTAGCATACTTCTCTTTACAGGGAGGTCAGAGGTCAAGGCTCAGCTTCACATGGAGCTGGTGGGGACTGAGTGGTAAGGACTCTTGCTCATGGATGCCTCTGCAGGGTGGATAGTTTCAATCCTGGGAGGATTCATTACAACATTAGGCCTCATGTCTCAGCTTCTATGCAACAGGCTTTATAATCTCTTCTGAAACAAAATACTCAGAGATTTATTTACTTTTACTTGGACTGCAAAATAATTTATTACGCTTAGAAAAGCAATCCAGCCTGCTTATGTATCAATCATGTCAATATAAAGGCAGATAACACACAGAGACCTAGATTCTGACTGTTTCAACATCTGTTTTCATTTACTGAAATGTCTACCCGGGTTGAAAACTGAAACCTGTAGCCAGTCTATTGTAACACTCTGGTACTGTGAGAGCCTGTACTCGCTCACAGGAAAACACAGAAACACACACACACACACACACACACACACACACATACACACTCACACAGACGTGTACAAAGGACTTGCAGAGGAGTTAGCTTGTTAGTTCCCTGCCGATTGGGAGGAGGGAGTTGCTCCTGGCACGCAAAGTCCTGACGTTTGCCAAACCTAGAGGCACCATTTCTATAGTCCGCTGAGCTCTGTTCTCTAGACACAATCACAGCTCCGAACTATGGAAACAGTCTGAATCCCAATAGTCCCTGTGGGTGACAGGAGTTCACCCACTTTCTGATTGACAAGTAACACATTGTTTTATGTCCCACAAAGAGCGTCTAACTTCTAAGAACTTTGAACATCTCCCTCACTTCTGCTGGACTGCAACATACCCTTCCTATTAGGAATTTAGAGTTTAAATTGACTTCTTAGCTTAATCAATATGAAATAAATGTTACTATGTGTCTCTGTGGAGCATGATTTGCTGACTTGGCAACTTTCTCACTAGATTTTGTGACTAAGAGTTGGCAACACTGGGTTGGATGATTTTTGAAAATCTTGTGTACTTATGCTTGTTTCTCAAACGTTCCCTACCCAAGCTTGACAACATTCATATCAAGGGGAACTCATGGTAATTTCACAGGATATTATATCATTGTTCCTGCTTTCGTAGAACCTCATAAAAAGTACTGTCATCATTCTTGGGTACTAGCGTGGTTTTCACTTCTGGAAACTTTAACTAGCAGTGCTGTAGGTAAAACAAATTATATTTATTGAAAAAGAGGAACAGAAGTCTTTCTTTAAATACAAGGTTATAAGTTATACACAGGGAGTCAATGACTAAGAGTCTGTGCTTTTATCTCTCATGAACATTGAGTAATCCACCACTGCTGTCTTAGGAAACCTTTTTGTCTGGCCAGCAACACTCATGAACACATTGCAAAGTCTGAACTTCTGCTATAGTTGTGAAATAACTACCTTTAACAAGAGATGGCTGGTTTGGTCTCAGTTTCCATAACAGTCAATTTCATGAATGATCCTCATTGAGAGGGAAATGTTTGCACTAGCATAAATATTTAGCTTTTCTCTAACCAAATAAAACCTTGGATTATATTCTTTTGATTTACAAAAAAAACAAAGAAAACCTGAATGCTGAACTTTCATTCCTCCCTCCGCAGGTCTACATTCCACAAATATCTATAGATGTCATATAACACACATTTCTGCAATAACAACCACATAACGAAAGCATGGCAACATCGCAGCACAAAAACAGCTGCTGGGTTCTTAAGGCTAACAGCTTAGTTGACCTAAATGGCCTCATACAGTATCGTCCGACTTCTTTGACTGTCTTTGAGGTGCAAAGGCTTCATCTGATTTGAATGAGCAGTTAGATTCTTGGGCCTCTTGTTCTGTGTTGCCCTGGGACTGCAGGAATGCAAAATGGAGCAGTCTCAGGATTAGTTTCCCCTCCTCCTCTTTTCTTCTCCCTCTTTTCCTCCTTCCTCCCAGTGATGCAGCGAGTTAACGAGGAGGAGGAAGAAGAAGAAGAAGAGGGGAGGGGTGTGTGTATGCGAGTGTGTCTGTGTGTGTGTGTGTGTGTGTGTGTGTGTGTGTGTGTGTGTGTGTGTGTGAGAGGGCTGCAGAGAGTTACAGAGCTGAACAGGTTTCCCACCAGCCAACAGTACAAGAGTTTAGATTACAGCTCCGTAATCACCTTGTTAGCGAGGAGAGCAAAGTCTAAGTTTATTTCAGTTCATTAGCGCCTGAAGGTATTTTGTGTGTTTTTGTCGTACTCATTTCCTCCACATGCATGCCTTACTATTGAGTTCCTCTTCATCCATTTTTTCGTGGACCCAGACTCTGTTCCTTCCCCTCTGACGGTTTAGTCACACTATACATTGTGAGTCACGAGGATCCTGGAAAAATTGTGCAATAACCAGCTTGTTTCTGTCGTAGCTTCTGCTAAATGACTGTAATGTAATGTAATGTAATGTAATGTTGTGGTCAGCTCAGAGACTTTGCCTTCCTTTCTGACTTGTAGTCTTTTTAACTATAGTTTGTGCTCGCTCGTCCAGATGTTACATCCTGGCTAGCTCCCATCCAATTAGCTTCTTTAACTTAATGTAATAGAGGGTTAGAAGGTGAAACATGTTACCGACTTTTACTGAATATATTCTAAGATACATGTATACTGATAACAGGACTTGTTATTAGAATGTTATCCCTTATGACCTCAATAAAGTTAAACAATGGCATTATTTGCCTAATTAAAAACGTTTTTCAACTTATTAGCTATATGATCTCTGCTGTCAGAAAAAAATCACTCTTTAGGCCCTTGTTTATTTTTTTTGCAGGTTTTTGTTGCGAAGCATTCACTGAATCACCTGTCCTTTCAATTCATCCGATTGGACAATGCGGAAAAAACGCATATGTACCGGGTGCTTTCTGCTTTGAGCTGAGTTTCTTCGACTCGAGTGGTCCAACGCTAATTCTGCTAACGCAATGCTAAAAAGCGCGCAGTCTGATCAGGTCAACTTGTCTTGGGCTTACATCAAATTAAGTAAACTGTATGCCTATGACACTGCTGCATGATCATCTGTCAAAGGCTACGTTTTTTGCATTTTACTATGAGCACGGATTCACTTTTAGGTCCAGTTTTTAGTTTGGCTCTATATTTTGTCTACCCGCCACACTTTCTCAGTCTTCTCCCTCTCTTTAACCTCCACCACCTTTTTTTCCAGGTGCACTGACAAAGGTCAAAGACTGTCCAAAGCAGGAAGGCGAGCTCCACGACCGCTGCAACATCATTTCCTGCGCCACGCTCGCCGAGATCCAGCACTTCCACCGCACGCGCGTACGGGACTTCCGCTCCCAGATGCAGCACCACCTCCGTGAGCAGATCGGCTTCTTCCAGAAGATCACTGCCAAGCTGGAGGACACGCTTCAGAGATATGACGATGACCAGTAGGAAGAGATGGAGAGAGAACAGAGAGGTTGGACTTCAAAGGGGGAGAGGGATGGGGGAAGGGGGACTAAGCTTGAAGAGAAGACCGGACAGGGATGATTGATGTGTTCGTTCTACATTAATGGAGAACATCTTAAGGTCCTTTAAGAGAGATATGTTTCTGATGTGGTGAATCCTGGGCTTGGTACAAGCATTGGAAGAAATAAACCACTCTTTTTGAAAAGAAATGTAGGCCACTGGACTGTGGAATGACAACTCCTTGGATTATCTTGACGGCCTTAATGAACGTACCAGTAACAGGGATTTTTTTTTTTTCCGAGGCTCCAGGCACATCTTGCAACTCGGCGGGACTGCAACGTATATTAAAAACAGCTGCTCTCAATGTGACGGGGCTGCCTCTAAATTCCCGGTTTCAGGCTCACGTGATCTCTCCATGCCTCCATCCTGCCTCATGGAAACCTTCTGTTCTGGAACACGGTAACTCAACAGCAACATCTGCACGAAACTCCCCAAATCACTTCAACAGGATGTTTTAATGATTGAAAGACAGGACTTCATGAATTTAAAAATTTCTGTTATATCTATAGGCGTCTGTTTTTACTTGAATGACCTGTTCAGTATTGTTTTGATGGGCCATGACATTATGTACGTGTTTGTGAATATGGCAAGAGGAGAATGGGTATGTCCCCTCTGTTGAATGAGTTTAGAAGTTGGATTTCATTCCAGTTTGAAATTTGACCTACTTCTGATGTCTAACATCGGTCACAACTCGGATGCTGTCACATCTTTGCTATATCATAATTTGAATATCTGTGTTGTTCTGCATTTTAGTTTATGTCTTGCCAGACTTAAAATAATAACTGATCTCCGACTGATTTTAAATTTCTTGACAGACTGTCTTCTTGTTTTGGGAAGTAGCTCCACGGTTCTATTTCTTTGGGTCACTGCAGTCCTTTAGTTAATAAAACCCCAAGTCCACATCTGTCTTTCTGCTTTCCCTCAATCAGGGTAGCTCAGAGGTCAGGCTCAGGGTACAGAAACTTCAATATGATTGATGTTCCTGGCATTAAATCTCTGAATCGAGATCTTCTAGTTTTTCTGCAATTATAGCATATTTGAAATTATTCTGAGGGAATTTACTTTTTTATTGTTAAAAAAAGTTTTAAGACAATCTTGTTGCAAATCTATGTTTCTTGTCCTCGTTTCTGTGTTTTGTGGTTCTACACGAGGGCGCCAAAGTTGGACATTATCAGATTCTACAGATTACCTTTAATAAGGGTTGCTCTTCTAAGAATGCTAACCTGCAACTCTAAAATGTTATTGTTAAACCTATAAAAAACCAAAATAAGCACACAGTACCGTTTGTTGTAGGTCCCCAATCGATCACAGTACAGTCTTTTGACATTGAGAGGGAAGCTTAGGATCTGGTGAAGATAATCAATATACATTGACCATACTAAGATCAGTCAAATGAATGCATGACAATGGTTTACAGTGTGGAGTGCTGTCGATTACACGCTCACATAGAGTATTTCTTGTAAAGGTTGTACTTCACAGTCCTCTCCTTGGATTTTACTTCACATGGTTTATAAAAGGATGCACCACCAGCTAGGTTGTTAACAGTGTTCTTCACAATCACGTAATTCTCTACGATGAAATTGTTCCTTAACACTGTTAATTTAACACGTCTGAACAATATTTCAGTAAATAAATGAAAGTAGAATGTATGTCAATCATATATTTATAGTTTCACTTGACCCATTCTTTGTCATTCAAGTACTGTTTTCATGAATATGAATGTTTTACTTAAGGATATTTATATGAGTGCTCACAGGCAATCACTATTTACCAAAATCAGAGAAGAGCCTATGTTCTGAATATCACACTTCCTTTTTTCCCTAAACAAGACACCTGCTCCATCTTTTTAGATTAGATTTTTTAAATGGGGTTAGTTTGTCTAGTATGAAACAAATCTTCATTTTGTGTGTTTTAAGTGCAAAGTTTTCCCAAAGAGAAGCGTGTTATCACTATTTTTTCCTGTGGCGGCAGCAGCAGTGCCGGCAATGATATATGACACCAGAGTTCACAGACTGCAGGTCAGGTTACTGCAGTTGCAGGCTCTTCATTATTTAGATCTGCCTCTTTCTCCCTGTTTTCTCTTTGTTATTCACTGGTTTCACTCATCATTTAATATTCTTGGTTATTCTGATCCAATACTTTCAATTCATAAAAACATTCAAGAGATTACATACACAAAACAAAGCTCTCCTACTCTCAAAATGCTGCACCTAATCCATTAAGGTTTAAAAGTAACACGACATGAGTACCTGTCAGAATGCTCATGTTTCAAGTACTGACTTAAAATAACAAAGAATGTATCTATAGTACCTGTAGGCTAATGCCTGGAAATCCTTGATTATTGACTAGCTCTGCTGACTGAGGCCTAAAGGGGGTTTATGTAAATGTCACACAATTGTCAAGTGAGTTTTGTATGTGTTCAAGTACTCAGCTTTCAACATGTGCATCCCCATAGCCAGCAGAAATGGAGAGTTGCTGTGAGTCATTAACATAGGGGGAAGATCTTAAAACTCAAAGACTCAAACTTTTGTTCTCCATTGACTGTTGAATCATGTATGTGTTTGAGATTAACACACAGAAGTCCTTAAGAAATATTTTTTATTAAAAATAAAACTTTAACATTGCTATCAAACACAGGCTGGCATAAAAGGGGTCACGGGTTACAAAAATGTTGAAGTCAATCAAGAACTGAGGAAGCTACATCTCACATCTCACTATGTATTGTTAATACTGTATGGATTATCAGAAAAGGTTACATGACAATTTACTGCCTTGAGCTGTATAAACATCAGACAAGGGAAACAAAAAAGGGTGCAGAGCAGGTAAAGAGGGGTGAATGTTAGATAAAATAGTTTGCATGCATAGACTTGGAAGCTTACAGTATCTTTAGTCACTCCTAGAGACAGGCAGTATGATCTACCAACTGACATACAAGGTTTTGGACATTTCAACTCTGTACAGTTACAATATTGTAGGCGAGTGGTGTGTCTAACCACTTACACTACTAACTCTTTTGAGATTATTGGTTTTTTTGTTGCTACATTTCACTTCCTTGTTCAGCCACACTTCAAAAATGAGGCTTTATTTGTCACAGCTATAGAAGTTACAATCAGTGTGATGATAATCAGTCAGACCGATTGCTACAAAATTATATTTCACACCTACTAGCTAGCTGGGTGATGTTTTACAGATTAAATAACAGTTCTCAGTACATTTCAGTACATTTCTACTACAACAAAGATGTGTTCAGTGTAAGTTGAGCTTGTGAAATTACTTAAATATGGTGGCTATTATACATTTCTTTCAAAAAAAGGAACAGTCCTCAGCAATATATCTTCAACAAATGTGCATATTTTTGTCCTGCCTTAGATGACTACAGACGTCCCCTGGATAGTACACATGTGCTATTTATACACCAGAATACATCTCTAAGGCACAGTTTTTCTTTGGAGTTCTTCCATCAAACCCAGTACTGGTTGTCTCTAAGAGTGGGAGTAGGGGACCTAGATCTCAGAGCTGTTTGGACTCCTGCAGTTACTTGATCTTTTCCAACACAGTTACCACCTCTAATATTCTTATCACCACCTGCTCTATCAGCTTCAAATGGCCCCCAGAAGGTCATCCCAGGGGCCAGACTCTTCCTTCTGGGACTTAAAGGTACCCTTAAAGGGGAGGAAGGGCAGCTTGCAGGGCCCAGCTGGGTGACCACCACGGAGGGCATAGCCACGCTCCGCTCCGCCCGGCCCATGTAAGGGCTGTCCTCAGTGGGTAACGTCACTGCAGCGAGCTGCTGGAGGAGCCGCAGCCGGGCCTTTTTCTCCTTGATGCGGCGGAACACCAGTATCAAAACTACGAGGATTACAATGAGGAACAAACAGGCCAGCAGCGGAAGGATAATGAGGAGAGGGTCGGAGGCGGGGCGAGGGAGGAGCTCAACGTGGACCGGGTGAACGACAGGAGGGATGGAAACGGAAGGAGTGTGGGGCTGCGGTACGTGACTGTGACCCCCTCCCTCTGCACGACTCCCTGATCTTCCTCCATGACTGCCGCTGCGTGTATGGTTCCCCAAGCGGTTGTTAGACCTCAACTTGTGCTGTGTCCTGCTATGGTTCTTATGTGTCAAAATGTGGGGGGGCAAACCCACCTCATCCCCTCTGAGCGTCGTGGAACCCCCTCTCCCGCCTCCTCTACCAGTAGTAGTCTTATTATGGGTCGGAAGTCTGTTTGTCGTTTGTTCAGGACTTGCACCGTCTGTATTTGAACTGCTTGGACCATAATGCATCTGGTGGTGGGGAAAGATGGTGAAGTGAAGCTCGCCCTTCGCCGGTTGGACGTTTCCAGCCTTCAGCAGGAAGATGAAGGAATCGTTGAGAGGTGTGGCGGGGGCGTGGCCTCGAGCTGTTGCGAATGCTGATTTGTTGTCATGCTGCTGGCTGTCACTGAGAGTCTCCTCGATGGCCACCCGGCCCTGCACCACGTCTCTGAACGTAAACGACTTCAGCACCTCTGATGCTCGGTTCGGGTCATAGGTCATCTAAATGTATGCACACAAAGAAAGAGTGGAAGAAAAAGTGAAATGAAATTAGATGATGAGACTGAAAGTGACACAAGCATTGATTGCATCCCTACTCAGTATGGCATGTTCCTCTAAACTCTATCAGAAGATCACAATGAACAGCTTTACCTTGACTAGTTTTCCATGTTTTGGTGGCGAGAGAACCTGAAAAACTGGGTCTGCTCGGCTGATTCTCGCCAGCTCGGAGGCATCAATCATGGCTTTCCCCAGCTTCACAGCGATACCACTGGGCACTCTCACTTGTTCCCTCAGGTAGATCAGAGGCTTCACAGTTACATTCACCTGTGCTGTTACATTTCCATAGTGAACACCGGGTGACGAGGCCGACACTGAGACTCGGAAGCTGTCCTCTGATTCGCTGAGATCAGTCATGTGATAGACAACGCGTCCAAACTGCACGTCCTCGTGGCGGAAGGTTGTGACTTCCTGGTCGTTAATCGCAATGCGTCCGTGGCGAGGGTGTGTGGTGACTGTGTAGGTGATGTTGACCTGCATGCGACTGTTGGTCTGAGCTGCAAACTGGTTGGTTGTCAGGATCACAGCGGCCCTTCCTTGAAGCAATGACAGGCCAGTGTTGTTCACCATGGAGACAGAGGGCTTTATCACCTCCAAACTAAACAGTTTGTAGAGTGGACGATGATGACCGTCGGTTACGTTGAAGTAGAAAACACCTATCGAGGGCTCTCCCTGACAGAGAGAAGACAGGAAGGAAGGATGTAGAAAAAAGAAAAAAAGATGGTAAAGCACACCTAAACACATCAGCACAAAGACTGGAAATCAATGGTATCTGAAAGTCAAGAAACATTTATTAAACAAAAAGACCTATAATTTAGGTTTATGTTAACCAAATACTGATTTATAGGATTTGTACATTTCTGTTTTTGGTTACCCCTAGTGGCAGTATCAAAACACACTGGTAGACAGCATTGCATGCATATTTTCCACAAGCAAAAAATGCTGCCATCATGTACAATTCTAATCACATACAAATTACACACATATGGGCTTCAATGGATAACCCTAACACACACTTCAGTCTCCCTCAGCGGACTGACTCTTCACCTGCTGTATTAAGTGCAGCCGGCCGTGGTTGACATCATACTGGGTGAAAGAGGTCACCGGCTCCGGTCTCTCCCCCAGCGTCAGGTAGCCATTGTTGGGCTTTTTGATCACAAGGTAGTGCAGCTCCTCTGGAGGGGTGTCATGGTCCTCAACCTGGACATGTAGATTGACAGGATTGTATTTTATAAGACTCTAAAAGGAACAAAGCCCAAATAAACATTCATCTTCAAGTATTGTTGCTGCTTGTCTAATAGATCTCAAAAGGCGTGCATAGAAAACCAATACTTTGTCCCGAAAATGATAATTTCCCGTTGAAGAAATAAACTTCATATCAGTATCCCTGTTATTACTGTGAC
Source organism: Anoplopoma fimbria (assembly GCF_027596085.1). Classification (NCBI taxonomy): domain Eukaryota; kingdom Metazoa; phylum Chordata; class Actinopteri; order Perciformes; family Anoplopomatidae; genus Anoplopoma; species Anoplopoma fimbria. The sequence goes on along the minus strand of NC_072462.1, from coordinate 19,515,956 downwards.
TAACCCTTTTGGAGGAACGCTGTGGATATGTTATATTATAAAAAAACAAAAAGGTTTTTACAAATAAGATACATTGGTGGGAGATTGGCACTCTGCTTTTTAAATGTTGTTTCCAATGATCAATAAATAACTGTGAAAATCAGAATCTTAATCGTGATAAAATTAAATATATTTAACCATAAATATGCAGCTCTAACCACAGCCAACCCTGCTCTCTTAATACTGGCTCACCTGCAGATTGTCTGGTCCCAGTACGACTCTCTCTCCGACAACGACCTTAATACTCGGGGCTCTGCTCCTGATCAGTGGCGGCTGGTCGTTGACCGGTGTCACTGTGATGTTGAACGTCTCCGTCACCGCCAGGCTGTCCTTGGCACGGCGATGAGAAACCACATCTAATGACGAAAGGGAGGACGATGAGGCTGAATAGAGTGGGGAAAAAGAAGAGGGGGAGGAAGAGGACGAGGAGGAGGAGGAAAAGGCAGATGAGGAAGAAGAGGAGAAGGGATCCAAAGGAGCCACCCAGGCCCGGAAAGTGAAGTTGTCGCTCGTCGTTTCTGAGTCATCATGGACATATGTGATGCCAAATTTGTTTAGGGTGACTTGAGAGAAATCAGGTTGGTTCCTGGGAAAAGACAAACATAAAAAGAGCTTAACTCAGTTTTTACTCTACATTTGCAAGGTTGCCGAGTAGTGTTTGGTAAAGGTTTTTGCTGAAGTAAGCAGTGGATTTTCAACACATGAAAATACAACATATCTTTTTTATTATGTATTTGTGCCTTGGATTTGGTGTGACTCATTTTAATATTGTACAGTGCCATTGAGGAAGGAAGAATGCAGCAAAGCACCTGGTGAGGTTATGTCCTCGTATAGACAGAGCCCCATGGCGTGGCAGGGATATCAGGCGGTACAGGATGTGGTGGTCTTTCCGGTGCGGCTCTGGGACTTTCCCAAGGAGATTGGAGGCATCGAGTTTAGAACTGTCAATTGTCACCCTGCCTCCCTCTGCCACCACAGCACCTGAATGACACATAAAAACACCTCACTTGTTTCACTTATATTCTTCATGGAACAAATAAATATCAAATAAAAATATTTTTTTGCACACACTCATTCGCACAGTACCTGCGTTGCTCAATAGTCTGGTCTTGTGCTGAGGGCTGTCATGATGTTCGTTGGCCTGATAGGAGATTAAGATGGTGAAGGTGTGTGGAGGAAGCAAAGCAGGAGGGGAGGACACAGTGAAAGAGAAAGCGTCCGCAGCCGACCATCCCACTGACTGCGGCTTGTTCTGATCGTACAAAATAACCCCATCTGTCACCTGAGAGACGAAGACATGACGAAGCACAAAGGGCATCATTTTATTTGAGAAGTAAACAAAAGCTTTCCTTTTGTTGCAAAGACAGACACATTACATTATTACATTACAGTCATTTAGCAGACGCTTTTATCCAAAGCGACTTACAGTCAGTAGTATATTACATATCATTCACCCATTCACACACTGATGACAGGCTACCATGCAAGGTGCCACCATCAGACTCTAACTAACATTCATGCAACATCCAGTCCACACCGATGGCAAGCCTTCGGGAGCAACTTGGGGTTAAGTGTCTTGCCCAAGGACACATCGACTGCCGAAGCCGGGTATCGAACCACCAACCCTCTGATTGGAGAACTACCTTGCTCTCCACTACGCCACAGCCGCCCACACACCCCTACCATGCTTTGTGTGAACGTTGAAATGTTTCTTGTAGAGTTGTCGGGCATACGGTGGACCAGGCGGCCAAGTTTAGGAGGATCAGTTATTGCAAACACCACCGAATGGTTTCTTCTGATGGCGTTTACATCATTGGTTACGGCCAGAAGCTCTTGCTCAGAGATTGGTGTCACAGAGCCTTTAAAGGTTGGAAAAGATAGAGAGAGTGAGGAGAAGCTCACATCAGCAGAGAAGAGGCAATGAATGATCCGGTAGATGACCAGTAGACACCACCGTGCTTAAAAATGTAAAAAGCCACAGAAGCGAAGGAGTGAGGTAAGTTTGTTCTTTCTTAAAAACATTAAATAAAAAACATGGATATTGTAAAAAATAAATCAACTACAGTATCAAATGTACCGTACTATCAGAATAACAGCTTTTCTTATGTAACCTTGACCAGAGACTACTGATAAGGGAGTATGTTTTGGTTGGAACCATTATCAGCCTGGCTCTGACTTGGCACAGGGGTATTGTTATCTGTTTGTGTAGGCAGAAACATAATGCAGCAACATAATGTTTGGACTAGTGATGAATCACAGTGACATTGTTATATAATTACACTGGAATGAGGCTATTTTCATCGGAAAATGTAACAAATACATTAATGATGATACATTTCTAGCTAATAATTCTTCTCATGAACCTGAAGAGTGGTCCGAATACCCAGAGTGATAGATCGACAAGTTTACCAGTTTATATGTCAAAACCACATTTACTGTACTTGAGCAGAGAAAAGCCTTCATAAAAATGTCTCCTACCACCAGTCACTATACTTTAGCGGACTTAATACAAATCCAGATTGTTTAACCAGGTTTTGTATTGTAAGCCCATACCTTGGTAGACCTCCATGGGATGATTTCTCTGCAGAGTGAGAACCAGAGAGTGGGCAGTTGTGCTGAAGATCTGTCGAGGGGCGAAGTTCAGGCCGTCGTTCACCTGGAACTGAAAGCCACCCGATAAAGCACCTACACAAGAACAAAGTCAACATCAAGAAAAAAAGATGAGTTATTCCTTGGTTTATTCCATTCTCATCTGTTCTCATCTTTGAATATTTTTGTTTCTTTGTCTGAAAATCCATAAATATCGTCTCAAGATGTGACTCACCACTGTGCACGAACATCAACTGTCCAGTTTGTATGTGATTTTGGGTGAAGTTCAGGATGTGTCTGGAGGGGGTGCTCTTAAGGGCCAGGTGGCCGTTGCTCGGTGGTGTGACGATAAACTCCAGTCCCTCCGGCTCAGGAGTGTCTGAGTCCTCTGCACTGAGATCATCTGTGGTGATTTCTGTCATTGAACCCACCCACACCTGAGGAAAAGAGGGGGAAGATGGAAGGAAAGGATAGGAGGGCTATACATTTAAGCTATCAAAATCACCTGTTGGGTAATGAACTTATTCACTTTGGTGCAGAGAGTTAGATGACCCTTTTTCACTGCAATTTCATTTTCCTATTAGGCCAACATATACAGCATATCAATACCCATTCATTTGCAGTAAGTTAATGTAAGCAAATGTATCTGTCTAATTGGACAATTTCCCCAATTAAAGGTTTTGTCATTTTCTTATGATGTATATTTCCTTTATTTGATCAAAAACATATAAGTTATCCTATAAATAAAGGTGATGCAGTCAGACTCCCTCATTTGAGATGAAAACAATCACCATGTCCTATAGGTGTAAATCGTCACTCCTCACCTTCAGACCCTTGTTGGTTGTGACAACAGGAGTCTCATCATTGACAGGCATGACATTGATGTGAGCAGCGCAGGGCAGACTGTGCTTCCTGATTTCCGTCTGATTGGCCACAATGGTAAAGTTGTCTCTCAGTGTTTCGCTGCCATCGTGGATATAGGAGATGTATTCACGTTCCACCTGGAAAGAGAAGCCATTGTTGGAACTCCCAATGCGTGTGTGTGGCTTTTGACAAAGCTGGCTGTGTTCAAAATATTTGCATCTTTAGAAGCGACAAGATGTAATTTCATGGAGCTCAAGGATAACTTTTGTTGTTGATTTTTTATTTTAATATCCAAAACCTACTATATACCTAACAGGGTTACTGTCCCACTAAAGTGCTGCTTTGCTAAATTTGTATTGCTAGTGAACAAACCTTGGATCATCACCATTGGATCTCTCACTAAACATTGAAGTACAGCAAAAAAAAGTACAGTTTTTATTACCCTTCAATTTCCAAACCAAACCAAAGTTTAAAAAAATATCCTCTGTGTGTGCTTATTCAAACCTCTGTGTGAGTGAAAGCAGTGATTGGCATCCCCGGGATCCGGCTGTGCTCCAAGTGTCCATGTTGTGGTGGGACGATGACCTGGTACAGGAAGTTCATCCCTGAGAAGTGATGATTGGCCATCTTGATAATGTCAGTGGTCAGCGGCAGGGACGACCCCTCATCAAGGGTCAAGTCAGACACCTGCAGAACAGATGATACTACTGACTAAATGGTTGTTCCTCCTTTTTGTCAAAGTTTTTTTTCCTCTCCCTTTTCATGCAATTCTTTTCTTTTTCAAGGTCATCTAACATGCCGACACACATTCTGTACCTGTAGAGGGAGCAGGATGGGGATAATGTCAATCTCTAGCCTGATAGGTCCAACACTTGTGACCCCGTTGGTTGCACCCAGCAGGACAGAGTCGTTGGTGTGTCCTGCAGCCTGCTGATGGTAGATAATCAATCCGTGATTGAGGTCTTCCTGGGTGAAGGAATTTGTTGGCTGCTCTCTGATGCCCTACATGGAGGTACGGAGCAGACAAACTCATTAAGTGCTGTTTCCCTGCAAAATCTTTGAAACTTTAAAGCTGCAGTGTGCAACCGTTTGTCAGCTTTAAACCTACAGTTGGCTGTATTTGATGAAGGTGCAGCCATTCTCTTTTTTTGTCCTGTTGCTTGTTGTTGGGGGGAAACCGCTGTAGGAAGCCCAGGGAGGGCGGACTTTGGACAATAAAAACAATCTCTGAGGGCCTGCTGTCCTCATGAACCACCTGTTCAAACAGAAGGGAACAGTGCACTTTTGATATAAGCAAACCATTATTTATCTGTTTAGATATGAAAGTTAGGGAAGGTTATTGTGAAAGGTATGAAAATAAATGACTAAGATAGCATCTGTCAATATGAACACAGGTACAGACAATAAACCTTGATATGCTGAAAAGTCCTAGATGTAATTAATGTATCTTGCAATAAATAAAACACAAAAAGGCTGGAAAGTGACCACATGGTAACCAAGTAAAGGATAAGTAATATGCTTATGGTTACTAGCTTACCTCTAAGTGTTCCTTGCTTATGGAGACATACTGTCCCTCCGCCACCACCACTGGACGGTTACATATGACCGTTGGCGGCCTCTGGTGGCTCTCCAGGTAGATTTTTACCATCACTCCAATGTCCAGTTGTATCTCCCTCCTCTCTCTGTCCATCTTCCTCACTGTGCTCTTCTCCCTTGTCCTTGTGGTCACATTGAACCCATCTGAAAACTCATGGCTGCCGTCATGGTGATATACCAGGCGACCCTCCACTAAATCTCGCTGGGTGAATATTGAAATTGCATCTGCTGCTGTTACACGATCTCCATCAATAAAGCAGAGCACGCCGTGTTTAGGTGGAAGGAAGACCTCAAATGTCACTTCCTGCGGGTCTCGGATGTCAAGGTTGCTGATGATGCTGAGGTTGGCGGAGGTCAAGGTTGTGATCCCACCTTGCTGGACCATGAGGCCCGTGTTGTTTTCGACCTGAAGGTAAGGATCCTGCGCCATCACCTGCATCAGCCAGTTAAACAACAGAAAGATAAATGAATGATTAACAGCAGTGAACATCAGCAGGCTTACTTATGGTCTTCATAAGTCATCACTGGGGTTCATCATATTTAATAAGCAGCAAATCATTTGTAAATGCTATAAAAGCCTGTTAAAGGAAACCATAATACAAACATTTTAGCTATTAAAAAAATTACACGAAAATATAAATGTAAAAGAACCTTAATGCTGATCACTTATATTATATATACCTACCACAAATACTGCTTGACTATTATTATTTAAATGGCTAAACAACAGTGTAATAGACCAACATCACTGTAAAATCTGAATAAATAAAAGCATTAATACATCATGCATGAGGACATTATAATCACCTCCATCAGTGTTGAAACGTAATGTTTCCCATCTGATACGAAAAGCACAAAACGCCCAAAACTCACTCCTCTGTGGACAAACAACACTTTTTTCTGCGAGGAGAGAAAAGAAAAGATGATTATGACAGAAAAGTAAAAAGCATTAGCTGGGTTTAAAAAAAAAATGTAACTGAAGAAACACAAGTATTACAAGTTAAGTACAAGTTAAGTGCTTAGTATTTAGCAGTCAAAGGCAGCTGGATTTGCTGTTTTGGGATCTTCAAATAACATCTTAAAACCCCTCTCTCTATGTATCATTACATTTGTGCAACTTTCCAAAAATGATAATCCAAGAGCATTCATGCAGCAGCTAGTGTGTTGAGAAGAGGTGAGAATCTATGAAAGATTTTTTTTGTGTGTACAACAAAGTGCAACACATGAATACATTTGAGGACAGACTCTCCTTAAGTATGCGACCCTATCCCAGTTCACATGAATTTAAATGGACGACATTTAACTAACCTGCTCGAGGTCCCGTTGTGTGAATTCGTACAGCTTGTGACTGGTATCACTGGACAGCACCAGCTCTCCCATGGGAATCCCCCTTCGCGTGTACACCAACCAATTGTCCTCAAAGTCTGAATCGCCGTCCCGGTAACGAAGGTCATTCAACGTCACCAACCTCTGCCTATTGCGGGCTACATGGAAAACTTTATCGACAACCCTGACAGGTCTCTCATCATTGACAAGCTGCACAGAGATATTAAAGGTGTGTTCAGCTGTGTTTCTATCCTCCTTGCTTGTGTGTTTGTTGGGTTTGTAAACCATAATTTGAAACATAAAGGAATCCTGCTTGGTCTCGCTGTCATCGTGAACGTACATGATCCTCTCCTCAATGATATCCTGATTTGTGAATGTCACAATGTTATCGTTAATGGAAGTTGAGTTGGAAAGGTTGATTCTCCTCAACTGCCCGTGCCTGGGGCTCACCGTAATGCTGTAGTGGACCTCCCGGTTACTTGACGTGTGAGTGAACAGGATGTCTTTGTTGATGACCTTACTTCCTCCTTCCAGGGTTGAAAGACCTTTGTTTACAAGGGTGATGGCAGTCGACTGGGCTTTGATGTTGATTCTGAAGTCGTAAGCTGTTGAGTTAGCATGTGTTGAGAACACCTGAAAGCTGAACGTGTCTCTTGTGTCATCCTGAAGCATGTTGAGCAGCTCGTACCTCATCAAGCCATCTGTGATATTCTTTTGGCTAAAGGTTGAGTTCCTTTGTAGAGTTTTGTTGTCGAGGAATAGCTGCCCTTTCTTTGGAACTGTTAGAAGTCTTAAGTAGAGGTCGCTCTCATTGATTTTAACACCCTTGGAGATCACATGAAGGTCCTTGTGAGTGACAGCAGTAGACTGGACACCGTTGAGCTCCATCTTGCTTCGTGTGACCTTAAAGTGGATCCAGCGTACCATGATGGGGAAAACAACCTCCTCAGTGGCCCGGGAATCAATGCTGATTCTACATTTAAAGTGATCAGTGATGTTGCTCTGAGTCTGAACACCATGGTAAGTGCTGAGGTATCGGATCCGTTCTTTTTGTAGAAGCTTCTGAGAGAAGGAACTTGTCGGTTTCCAGTCGCCACTTGAGTGCAACCGCTGGAGCACACCATATTGTGGCAACTCTGTAACGTCATAGCGGATCTCCACTGCCTGATCATTCACATTAACTTGTACTGCGAGGTGAGTGGCTGTGATGATGGAAGCTCCACCTTGGTTCACCTCCAGGCCGGTGTTGTTCACCAGTTTGTGTTCGAGTGGCATGGCAATGATCCTCAAAACTACTGTATTGCTCAACTGTGCAAAGGAGAGGGAACAGGGAAACAGAAGATGTTATGATAACAAAGAGGATGAGATACGGGAGGAGGAAACAAGGGAGGAGATAAAGCAACAGGAGATTAGTAGAATAAACAGATTAGATAAACAGGAGCAGAAGTTTAATCAGTAGTACACTGTTTTGACAACCAATGTCAACTTATATAATGTGTGTGTGTGCAATAAAACAATTAACAACAGCTGTGCTTTGAGCCACATGCTAATGTCAGCATGCTAACATGCTCACAATGAAATATATGCCAATATATTGATGTTCATCATTTTAGTTAGCTAGCTAATATCCGTGAAGTAGCACTAAACACAAAGCATAACAAAAGGTCATGGGAATGTTGTTAGTTTTGCAGGCAAGTATTGGACAAAACATAGTGACCTGATGATGGCAGTATACGTGAGGAAAGGAATTGATCAATTAACTTGAGGGTGTGTGAATGTTCCAAATGTCATGGGAATCCATCCAATAGTGGGCAAGACATTTAACTTTACTTGTTTCTAGTTAGGGCCATTCACATTTTCGCTGCAGCCACTGTAAAAATGCCGGAACTCTATATATCACAACCTTTATGTTACAGCTTATAGGTTTATTGCTTCTTGGGCAAGATTATACATTATTTACCTTCTGCCCGTCGCTGACCCTGAGTGCCAGCCGGGAGGTGGGGACCCCAGTGTGGACAAAGCAGATCTTACCCTCCTCCAGATCATTCAGTGAGAACAAGTTAATGGCCCTGGAAGATAGATGCAATCCTGTTAACTTCCATGACCAGTTTTCCTAACTCTAAAGCTTGATTTGAAACATTAGCACATCTAGTAGCTGCTACCATGACTTTTGGATGGGTAGCCAGTTGCAACATCTAACAGTGGCTTAGACTGAATGCGGATTTTGACAAGCCCATATCAAAATATAGCAACCACAGATGTGCAGGGTCAGTAAACTTTTAGATATGTACCAGCAGATTCAACAAGCAGTGGCCACATCTTACAATTAGCTTTTGTTCCAACAGCAGGCATTTCACGGTTCATTTATTTTTGCATGGAATGTTTTGTTCCATCTAGTTATTTTAACTTTTATTAACCTCAGCCACTTATCCAATAGACCTCCACGGTTGGTTGTATGATTATTTGCAAAGCCATAGTACAAACCTGCCGAGGTATTCCTGGTGCTCAAGGTGGCCAACCTCAGTGTTGAGGTTTCCCAGGGAGCTGAACACCAGATCTGCAGGACTGCTGTCAGGGTCCCACACCTTCAGCAAATCCGTTGTCAGCTGGGGACATAGTGGCTGTTTACATTTTATTTTATACTTATGTAGCAAACATCCACGGAAAGATGATAAACTGAAATGTAATTAATACAACAATGACAAATTCTTAACTAATAAACTTCTTTCAGGAACTGCTCTTAAGACCCATAGGGCGCTAAATTGTTAGACTCTCAATTTACCATGTGCCTGGATTAACTCAAGATAAGACTTGGGGTCAATCTTGACACTCAAACCAATTTGTGAACTATAAGACCTTTGGAGAGGCTGAGTTTACAAGGTTTAATACCCCACCTTTTTTTTTTTACAATTGTCTACATTCCTAAGTAGCAGAAAGGCACAGAGACACATCCAATTGTGCTTAAACGACTTAAAGAAACTGAGTTTTGATGCAACATGTACCTTAGTAAGTAATAGGAAGAGTTCCCTCACGTGTGGATTTTGGACCTCCTGTTGACCTCTCTCTATTTCATGAATCCTGTTGATATAATCCTCATCTGTGAGTAAATTTGTTTCTATTTTGGTCAATTATTTTTGATATAGCGCATATTATTACTCATATATACTCAAACTAATAAAAAGGCCATTCATTTAATCATTTGGTAAGATCCTGCCTCATAAGTATTTTCATATGTGCATATATTCAACTTTTATTTCAGACACATGGGTCCATACAAAACAGATAAAACAACAACAAATAAATACAATACAATATGAGAACACGAAGACAGGTATAGTCATTGCAGTACAAAAGTCACCAATGGTTAAAAGACATAGAGACATTAGTACCAATGTTTCCGCAAACAAGAGGAATACCTTGTGTCACTTTGTGTTGGCTCAGTTAATACATTTATGATTGAGTTTTTTGAGTCAATCATTCGACATATAAATTTGTAAATCAAATTCCTCAAAACAGCGTAAAAAGTGGTTACCTTTCTAGTCACAAACATTTGACTAGCACTTGTCCATCTTGGGAGCTTGAGCAAGATTCCAAAAGCATCATTAAAAGCCACCTGAAGCTTTTTCATTTTTGCCTTACTGTAACTGCACCACAAGTGGGCTGTATAAAGTGTAGAGTACAGTAGGCTTTAAAGAGAGCTATTTTAACATTATCAGTGCACATGTGAAATTTACGTGCCAGCATATTGGCCTGTGCATACAATTTGCAACACTGGCGCTGCACATCATCATTATCAATTAGGTCATCCCTGATGATGTGACCCAAATATCTTACTTTATGTACCACATTTAGCTCTTGGCCGGCCAGAAAAAACGATGGAAAACGTAACTTCTGATCCTCCTTGGTTTTAGCGATTATAATAACGCTCTTTTTAGAGTTGAATAAAATGTCATTCTTGAGACCATAACATGAGCAGACTCTTAGCAGTTGCTGTAAACCGGCGCTAAAGGAGACAGGACCACTAAGTAATCAGCATACAACAGATGGTTAATAAGACTTTCCCCTATCATACATCCTGTCTTACACTCTTTTAACTTTTTAGAAAGATCATCCATATACAGATTGAAAAGGACAGGTGACAATATTCCACCATATGTTATGTTCCCAGGTTCAATCCTTGTATTTCATATATATTGTTTATCTACCTCAGCGTATCAAATTTACTTAATTTGTAAACCATTTACAAATTGACTCTGAACTGTTTTGTTTGCACTTGTTCTGATCTTGTTCTGTAGTCATACAAAACTCTCACCCAGGAAACTGATTTGTGCTGCTGAAATGTTAAATTGAATAATATTCATTAATTTATTATGACTATAGGTACACATGTATATCTACATAGGTCTGTCTGTGTCATGATAACAAAGTGTACCTATGTTGTGTAATTGTTTCATTCATTCAATCTTTAATTGATTATTATTTATTGAGTGATTTATATCAAACTATTTGGTATTGTTCTGCAGCTGAGATAGCTCAGCTTGCAAATACGAAATAAATCAAATAGACTGCTTAAGTAACGAATAATAATTCAGTAAAATAAGGATGAGTCAAATAATCAAGACAGTTAGAATGGGAGTGGTTTTCTGTTCCCACCATACACTGCACCCCCTTTCTCAAGAAGATAAAGCAAGAAGTCAGTCGTCTTTTCTTCTTCTACACCACACTACGACTCTAGACTGCCATGCTGAAGGTGATCTCTGAACCTTACCCACTCAGTTCGCCTGCAGCCTTCCTTCACATGGTTTCTAAAATAACGCAAATATGATTGATAACTTTGAATACGGCACGCCAGATCCCTCCCTCGTGGCTCTTAATTCATTATTATTCATTACATCTGCTACAAGCAACCACGCTACACTGAACACACTCACACTAAGCATCCGAATGTTCTGCTGTACCTACCTGTCGTTTGGACTTCTCCAACAGTGTGAAAAGGTTTCCCTCCGGCAGGCTGAGCACAGGTGCATCATTAACAGGACTGATGCTGATATCGAACTGATGCAGGCGGTTACCCTTCAGAAATACAGGAGGTGCCTTCTTATTTCTGGTGAATACTGAAAACATGAAGAAGTCATGCTGGTCCTCTGAACCACTGTGGACGTATATCACACGGCCCTGCCACAAGTCCAGCATACTGAAAGTGCGGTCGACCTCTCCTGCTCCTGTTGTTATAGTCCTCTCCTGCCGCTCGCCCAGGATCCCATCAGGGTCAGGAGTGAGGTCCAGCCGGAGCTGGCCGTGAACAGGCTGCCCCTCAATGCGGAACATCAGTTGGGACTGATGAAAGCCCAACTTCCGAAAATCCAGATTCACCTAAAAGGCAATGCAAAAAGGAACTGACTTGATGCTGTTATGTGAAAACAACATTACTCCATGTTATTTTTAGTGACAATGATGTATAAGAAACCTGTCAAAAAACTTTCTAGTGACAACTAAAATACAGATCAGCAGAAGTCAACCAGTCCTACCCTTATATGTTTGGGCTCCAGTGGCGCCCGGCCTCCCTCCAGAACTTCTAGCTTACTCAACAACAGAAAGTTAGTGTTCTTCTTATTGTTGGTAATTGGTTGTGTGGTTGTAACATCAAACTCGGGATGATCTGTTGGGCTAGTGGTGGTCAACGCATTTGGAACCTGCCTGGTCTTACAGCCTACAGTGATGTCCTTGGTGATGGCAGCATGAGGTAGGCCTGTTCTTTGAGTGTTCACCCTAATTTCCCGGAGGCAGCCTTTAAAGGAGCCTCCTTGCACAGCAGGTTTACCCCCAGGCACAGTGGACAACAACCCAGCTTGCCTTGCCTCTCCCCGGGCTTCTTTGTTCAGCCCTCCCAGGAAGAGAGGCCCTTGAAGCTGGATGACCTGGAGCTCCAGACTTAGGGTGGCCTTAACCAACTCCTCACCCACCTTCAGTTGGATGCTGTTAGGCAGCAGGTGCAGCTGGATGGGGTACCATGTGTGGTTGCTGTGAACATACGTTAGAGAACGCAGCTCAGTCTTACTCCCCTCTCCATTTCCTACCGTGGCCACCATGTTACCATCTCTGATCTCTATGGCAACAAACCCTCCCTGGTTCCCAGAGCTATACAGAACCATGCCATCTTCTCCTCTTGCAGGGGGAAACAATTCACATTCAAACACCCCCTCCTGGGGCCCCTCCCAGGGCGGGAGAGTGATGAAAGCTTTAGAGCTGAAAAAGCTGACAGAATCTTCTTCCGTTGCAGAAAACTGCGGACTACAGCCCAGAGATACCTCGTGGACACTCTTGTACCCAGAATAAGGCCTTAGGCTGGACAACAGGTTATGTTCATTGAACACAACTTCATCTACACAGCCTCGAAACCCAGCGGAGATGTTGAGAAGGAATGGGTGGTTCAGTCCGGCTGTCCCGCCAACAAAAAGCCCGTCCTCAACACTGAGCTCCAGATCTGGTCCTGGCATACGGAGGCTGGTGTGAGAGTTTCGGTCCACGGTCATGTTGACATTATGGTGGTCATGGGTCAGCTCCATGGAGTGCCACGCCAGGTCGTTAAGATGAATGCCCTTTTCTGAGCGTAGTGAGCGCTCACCTGAGCCAAGGTCCAGACGGACCTGAGGGATGGGGGGGGGAGTAGAGAAAAGGGTGAGGAAAGGAGAAATAAAAGGTGATAACCAAGACAAATTAAATTCAATGTCTTTCTTTTTTTTTTCTTTGCCAAAATTGAATTAGTAGGAAAGAGCAAGACTTATAAAAGCACAACATGGTGATAAGATCTTGAATGTGCACAATTCAAAACAGAATCAAGTGACTTGTTTACTGTGGTGGACGATTATTTAACACAATAGCAACCAAACTCTTTGGTGGCTCCCTTGCAATGTACTTTGAGTTTTCATTCAAATATTTTGGTCTTCTCTCTTAAAGTTGTTCATGAAGGAACTTGTTCTGAAAGTGCCGGGGGGATATTTGTTTCTCTCTGCCAGCAATCCGACACCGAGCTGTGTTTGTTCAGACTTCTCTCTGTCTCTCTTGAGGATAGTTAATGGCAATTTATTAGCTAGAATGGCCCAAGGGACACATATTTTCTCTCTTGTTTTAAAGGTTTGAGGTATCTTAAAGTGAGAGCCACTGAACAGCTTTTATTTGAACTGATTTGTATTTATATTACTAATATCCTAATGGTTTTCCCCTAACACAAAAAAACTGTCAACCCATTTTTGTTCTTTAAAGGAACAATAAACACCAATAAGATCCCTGTCAGTTGCTTTAGACAGGTGTGCTACTATCCTAATATGTGCTCTAGCCTACCTGCAGGCGCCCAGAGATGAGCTCCAGCACCAAGAAGTCTCTGCGTCCAGCTGCCAAAAACAGGATGCCTGCCTGACTCGAGGTTCGAAAACGCACATGGAGCAAAGTCTGAATGGACGCCTCCACTGTCCGCAGGTGGATGTAGCCATCTCCGTAGAATGACACTACAACAATGAACAAGAAGACAGGTAAGAAGATGAGGTTTTGGCTGTTGCCATAGTAGTTTTCCATCAAGGTAACAATTTGCTGAACTTCTAGTTTTTACACAGATAACAATTTTTAGTATTCTATAATGGCATCTATTATACTCTATTATTTTTTATTCAATCACATTATCATTTATATCTGTATATTAAAACCCCCAAATAATGAAATGAACATTTGGGGACCAAAGGCATTATCCCAGCAAAGGCTATTCCATTAATCTGTATTGACCAGCTTTCCAATGTGGTGTCTACTCTGCACTTTATACCTGCAATTTAAATCAATTAATGACAACTAATGCATTCTGGAGTGGGTCATTCCGAAATTAGGTTTCCCTGTTGACCCAGATGACGCAGATTGGACATTTAGGACACATTTGTCAGACAGAGCTGCTCTGAAAGCACAATCACACAGCACACATGTCTGTCACAGCATGTAGCTAACTCAGATTGGTAACCCATGATCCAAATGTAATTAAAAATATGTAATGACTATTGATATTCCACTAATATTGCATCCTCATGCCAGATATCAGCTAGTTTGAATTTGTAACATTTAGCCAAAAGTCTATGGCCATGCCAGATGAGTGCAATGCAAATATCAGTATGCTAACATGCTCACAATTACAATGCCTACTACTGAAGTTTATCAGGTATAATGTATATCATGGTCGCCATCTTAAAAAAAACAAAAACAGCTGAGGCTGATGGGAATGTCACTAGTGGTATCTTAAGGGATGCCTGTAGTGAAAACAACACAAAGGTCCACCTCATGGTGGTGATTGAGGAAAAGTAAGGGGGTCTCCAAAATCATCATGATACATTATCTGGGAGCCGTGAGTGTTTGCACAAATTTGTATGCAATCTATCTAATAGTGGTTGAGATAACAAAGTCGTGGACCAACCAACCAACCAACCAACCAACCAACCAACCAACCAACCAACCAACTGTCTATCCATTGTCCATAGAGTCTGAAGCCCCAGTAAAAATAAGATACAACACTTTTCCATTCTAGGGTTTTATAATTGTGTCTATATGTAATTACACTGGACTTGTACTTAATAGTGAAGCCAGTGTACCCGGGACTCACATCTGTGAATGAAAAAAATATAAAGCAGTCTTCATTTCAATCAATTTGACCAATAAAGCAGCTGTTGCAGCTATTGGAACACTTTGTTAAAATGACTGTCAGAGAAAGAGAGAAAGAGAGAGAGAGTGTGTGTGTGTGTGTGTGTGTGTGTGTGTGTGTGTGTGTGTGTGTGTGTGTGTGTGTGTGTGTGTGTGTGTGTGTGGTTGGGGGTGGCTGACACTCTTAAAACTCGATAAAGCTCTTCAAACAGTACAGCAGTATGGAATGGTTGTGAGACTGAACACCGGATACGAAAGAAATGAAAGAAGTATTTCAATGATTCAAATGAAACACAGAGATTCAGACTCAGATAAAAGAGTTAATTGGCCAGAGGGGGAGAAAAACCGAAACCGCAACATTTTATGAACAAATTACTCTCAAAAGCTGCTGTGTGCAGCTCAACAACACTACAGTGAAATTACATTGCAGCCAATAATTTACTTTACCACATCACACACAAACAAAACTCACAAAAAGACAGCAACAGATGATAGACTTTTACCTGTAGGGGAATTACAACCATTTAACATTTAACAGTGTTCAGTCTCTTAATATTGGTTTTCTTGCATGCATGTGTTTAAAGCATCTGCCAAGTTGGCTAACACTGCTTATTCATTTGTTAAATTACAGATTTTGTTGACTGAAACAAATTTTTGTAAACTTTTTGGCTTAAATTAGGAAATGTAATTGTGGTTTACATTGAATAATTGATTTTCTTTTTGGAGTACAAATACTTTTTTTTAAATGGATATAAAAAACCGGAGGAAATGATCATCTTTTACATCCGTTCTTCTGCGCTCCACGCTGTCATTCATTAAATGCATTGGTATCGTTTATCATAATGGCTTATTATTTTATTTCTTTTAAATCCCTTCTGATTTGGAAATGCACTGCTTGCAAAATAAATGTAAAAAATTTGGTACCAGACTGATGCCAGTGAGAAGCACTCAGTCAGCAGTCCGGCCCAGCATGCCGCTCTGCATAAAGCCCATAAGCCTGCTGTCAGTATAACCCATGCCTGTCCATTTATCTCTAATCTGCCTCTATGATACCAGTGAACATTGGATTATTAGTAATCTTCCTACAGTGACGGACACACCTCCAATGTGAGCGCAGGTCCTTAATGCTCTGTCATGAGCAGGTGAATGGACAGAGAAGTGTAAGATTGCGGCCATGAAATGTTACCCCTGCATATGCAGCCACTTGTGTTGGGGAAGGGTCGACATTTTAAGGAAAATTATTAAAATGTTATCAGAAGTGTTGACTAGGAAGTTGTCCACTCACAGTGCTGTTCCAGCTCTGAGATGGCTTGTCAAAACTAATTGAAACACTAATTGAACTCTTAGAAACGTAGTTTAGATGCACATTTTTTTTCCCATTAGCAATAAAATGCATTTTAAGGGAATACAGGAAGAAACTTGTGAACGATGACACTGTTTTGTTGCACTTGTTTTAAGCAAGTTATACCACTAGTGGAAAACTATCTTATAAACCAGGTGGTTGAGCAGCGTGACATTAGATCAGGTACCTGTGCCCCTGTCTTTATATTATCATTATTCAGCAGCATATTGCCATATGTATTAGACTTATTAGACTGGATTAAACATTAAGCTGCCAACTGTTACAGACACATTTTAACTCAATCAATTGCTGTAAACTCCATTTGCAACATTATTCCCATCATTTCCAGTGCCAATTCATCCAAGGTGGATTGGAATCCACTTCAGGACCGAAGGAATGCTAAAAGTTGACTTTAATAAATATGCACTAAGAACCATTAAAAACTATAGTTGCATGCAGTTTGCATGCTTCTAGAATGGAAACATTTTCACAACACTTTCAGTTATATTATATCAATGTTACCCATAATTCACCTGTTGAATAATAATTGTTCTCAGTTAACTTTTGCATCTCAGTCAAGAGAAAAGCTGAATATGTCTGCAGTGCCTTACCTCCATGAACGTGTCCTGCAGAAATCAGCAGGAGCAGAAACAGATCAGCAACAAGCCTCCCCATTGTTAGTTAGGCCTTTAAAATCTAACTTGCATTTAGTTAAGAGCAACATCTGGCTGCTTGATTTTGCCGTCCATTGTTGTTACTGCACAGCACTGGCCCTCATTTCAACCACTGGCAGCTTCTACACAGCCTCTTCTTGATTTGCTGGCTTTGGCTTACAGTCTTACCTGTGCCTGCTGGCAAATCACAGCGAGGTGGAGCTCCACCCTTGGATCCTCCCCTTGGCTGATGTGCTGCTTAGTATCGAAAATGAACACAAGGGGGAGGTGTCACAACACAAACAAAGTCAGAGAGGAAGAGAAAAAATGAAAAAAGAAAATAATGTTCGAAGGGGCTTTATAGAAAGTGCAGGAGATTGTTTGTGTATTTCATTTCATGAGAGACTGATGATGAATCACCCTTATAGTTAGACTATTGAAGACAAAGATGAGACTCATTTAGAAAAATTAAGAATGGTAGTATATTCTGATTGAGCACCCATCGCAATCTGTCTTACTCTGTCTTATGATGAGAGGAATTCAGCATCAGCTGCTGTCAAAGGTTAACACCAAAATGAACAGCACTGAACGAGGACAATTATTCAGTTATTTGTCATTTTCCTCGATGATTTATTTTTAACATGGGATGTTGCGAATACAAGCGTTCTTGGGATGTCTGTTGCTAATAGTTTTGTACGTCAAAGGGCTACTGTGGCATCCTGGCCGCAACTGAATAACAAGTTCTCTGCTCCAAAATTATAAATAACTTTTTTATAATCAGAAAGATTGATCACGACCAAACCATTATGAGAGACAAGAGACTCAAAGCAAATATATAGATAATCCTCCTGATTAGGCCATAACGAGGGAACTGTCAGCCTCTGTAATCATCGTTCCTCTAAAATGAGTTGAGTATACTACTCAAAGTGTAACATAACACTAGGTCCACTTTTAGTTCATAGATTTAAGCTTTAATGTAGTTCATCACTTTATTATAATGTTGGTCCTCTGCCACAGCAGTTCTTTAGCTTTTTTCAGAAGAATATTGATTGCAATTTCCCTCTGGATCAATCAATAAATAATAAACGATCAAATAATCTGACATAGCCCTGTGACATCCTACACACCGGGTGTACCCACGCTCTCCGCAACAATAGATATGTTCATAATGAATAGAAATCTGTAATGTTGCATTGTACTCCACACCCCCAATGTACAAGGCAACATCACGTTCACTCTGAATCGCCAGCCTATCAGGACATATAAACAAAGAGTAAACCCTCTGCAGTGCACAGACTTTGGAGTTATATGCCATTTGCCAAGAGATTTAAAGCATGCGAAGGAGAGTAGTAGTGGTATTATTATTCAACAATAAGACAACAGAAGCTGTGATTTACAGTGACATTAAAATAGCTAAAGGGGGTTTTTCATGCTTGACAACATAGCTACTATCAGTTTCCTCTAGCTGTTGTCACTTGCCAGCAATATCATTTTTGTTGCAGTGCAGCCCATTAGTTGCCGTGTAACCAAGCTACACTTTAACAAAAAATATATTGCTAGCAATTGACAACATAGCGAGAGAAAGTGAGCATTAAAAGGCTATAAATAAAAACATTGCGTCGTGGTAGTTTGTCCGCTTTGGATTGAAATAAAAGGTATTTCTCCATCAAAGCAACATAAAAAAGGTTCCCTGGCTGCTTTTACATAAATCGCTGTAGGCTTCTTGCGCAGGCATCTTTGTGTTTTCTTGGTGCATTTATTGAATGACTCTTGACTGTTCTCATCCAGGCTGATGATCAGGTCTGAAGAAAGGATAACATAGTTGGTTTAACAGTTCAGGCTTTGTTTATTGACTTTTCCAGTGTTTATTTTTATTTTTATCTTCCTCCTCTATCCTGACCATCTCTTCCAACCACTTGTCCACATTTAGCCCACCCAGTAAACCAAAATATGCCACAATTAAACATTCAATCCGACATTTGTAATCTCGCCAAAAAACAAATGCTGCAGTTATGCTATTGCAATACTGTCAGAACTGTGTGTTATTTTAAGGTGTTCGGATGTGGCTCAGCCAATCGTATAAAGAACCGGAACTTTCCATTTTACAAACTGTATTTTCCAATACAGGAGAAAATAAGGGAGATACAAAGAAAGAAAGAAAACATTGATGCGAAGAGTGGGACTGTGCAAGGTTTGCTAAAACATAAACGAGAGAAAGAGAGAAAGAGAGAGAGAGAGAGAGAGAGAGAGAGAGAGAGAGAGAGAGGGGAAGTAAAAGGGAACAAGAGGTTAAAAGAGGGAAATGCCCTGTGGCCGATCGAGGTAAAGTGGAAGTTTGGGTGTGATTGCTAAAATGCAGGACACACTCCCTAGTCCGTATCCTGAACCCCTCCCACCCTTTAACCTACTACCTCTACACACACAAATACACACACACATTGAAATGGGCCGTGAGGCTGCAGCTTGAGAGAGTTTGGTCCATTAAAATGTTGAAAGAACACACATAAGGGCTTTTATTCAGCTGCTGATTCAAACTCTGCTTGGCTCGCTCATGAGAGGAGTGATGGGTTTAGGTTTAGTTCCCAGGGTGTTGAATAATAGACTCTGCAGCCTGGTTTCTTAGACGGAGGGGTCACACCCAAAAATGGGTCACAGTTCAGTGGTGGCGGGTCCCCTCATGACGAGAGAGGTGGTGTGTTTTAATGAGCCTGGATCCCACGCTGAGAGGATTAGCGTCTTGTCTTTTGGGCTGGAAAAGTATTTTAAGTGCTTTAAAAAATAAAATATTTAAGCTAAACTAGCAGACAACTGAATGTTTATGTTGAGCTTTAATTTCTACATTTCACAGGAATTATCTTTTCTGGGCTGTTCACAGGGGAATTTCTGATGTTAAATGCAATTTATTTCACAAATGAATCACATATACATACAAGGTTGTCAGTAAAGTGGTTTTGCCTAAGTCCCTAAAAAACTCCAGCAGATATTTTGTTAGCAATTGGTGCTATTGGGTAAGAAATGTAATATCCAATATTTTAAAAATAGATTTTAATCATCAAATTAAAGAGAAATCAATCAATTAATCATAAAATTTACACCTGTAGGATTATTTGCTGTGTGTACATGTTTTTCTATACACAAATACACTTGCGATGCTCAGCATTCTCATCCAATTGAATAAAACTGTTTGCTGTTTGAGACGTTTGTTGCCCTTTGAATTTCTCCCTCTACAAAACACAAACTAAAGCTATGAAACTGGTATAATGCAAGGTAGAGAACAGGAACCACCTGGCTGAGGACAAGGCAAACAGCGTAGACCAGGAAGAGATGGTGGATTGGGACCGATTTAACCCCAGCAGCAGCTAAAAAAACAAAAACACACCACACAGCTGGATGGGCCAACCTAAAAGGTCACTGCTTCTTACACATATCACCAACAATTTGCTGTGTGCACAACTGAACATAGTTAAGAAGCGAAAAGAGAAGAAAACAGAAAGCAAAACCTGCTTTCCTCCTAGAAAAGTAATGAACATAATCCTCCTTCCTTTCTCACCTCGGTGTGTTTGAACATTTGTTCATGCTTAAACAAGTGTCAGCTCCAGTTTTCACAAAGGAATTTGATACAAATCTATTGATTTTTGGGTTGCAAAAAAAGCACTAAAAAAAGACAGCACATTATCCACCTGTGCAGCCAAATATGAATGAGTCACAGTGTTTTTGATATGGGAGTAAAAATAAAGTTAATGGAAGAAAGCTTAAAACCCTGTGTGTGGGCTCCGGTATAAAACCTTGGCCTCCGCCTGTAGTCCACTTCCAGTATAAATACAGTAATTGAGTGACACATCCATCTTCTATTTATGAGCTGGTTGCATAAGAGAGAGAAAGAGGAGGAAGGCAGAAACGAGCTGTGGAGAAAGGCCAGAGTCTCAGAGCGAGAGAAAGATCTGCAGATGATATTCAGAAAGAGGCTGTCAGAGAGGTTTAGAGGGTCAAGGTCCAGAGATAGACGATAAAACCATAAAGAACACAGATAATTAACAAGCTGCATTTTTTTTCCTTGTGCTCTGGGCATTTTTAGCATTTTGCTTAAATATCATGACATTTTTAACAAAAGTCAACAAATAAGGCTCAGGACAGTTAATCCTGTCTAGTGAGGGGAGTCCATGTTTGTGTATTTGTGAGGGAGGCCAAGTGTGCTCTCTCCATCCCTAGCAACAAGTTGTAACACACACCATGCTATTCACAGTCAGTGTGTTGATCTCTGCGTGTGTGTGTGTGTGTGTGTGTGTGTGTGTGTGTGTGTGTGTGTGTGTGTGTGTGTGTGTGTGTGTGTGTGTGTGTGTGTGTGTGTGTGTGTGTGTGTGTGTGTGTGTGTGTGTGTTTGTGTATACCATCTCCAGAGGCACTTCTTCAAATGTTTCAGGGAGCCTTTTAGATATTTGATATTTCTCTCCTAAAAACATGCAACGCGATGCTGGGACCAGCTGCTACCTTTGCTTGGGGACACATAGAGTCTTTGTGTGTCTGTGTGTGTGTGTGTGTGTGTGTGTGTGTGTGTGTGTGTGTGTGTGTGGGTGTGTGTGTGTGTGTGTGTGTGCCCATGTGTGAAAGTGATTGAGGTATGAGTCATTTTGAGTCATAGCTTCTCTATTTAGCTCACTTGTTGAAAGAGAAGAGAAGACATAATAAGACGCAAGAAGAGAAGAGGTGATAATAATCACACAGACGGGACATATAGCATAAGACGAGAAGTAGTTAAAATTTAATTATTAGCCAAAGAAAAAAAGAAAAAGACAAATAGAAGTAGTGCTTTAGCTAGGTATCTTTAGCAAACAGCTGTCCATCAGACCAACTCCTCATCCTCTCCTACCTCAGATTAAGTTTTGTTTTGGATCTCATCTTGGCTAGGTATATGGTTTTACTAAGATCTGTGTTAGCATTCTAATATTTGGTTATTAGCACTAAACACAAACAGCTGAGGCTGACGATATTGTCATTAGTTCTGCAAGTTTTGGTCCTAAACTTGTTTGTTTTAACCTGATAATGATGTGAGATAAAAAGTTGAGGGATCACCACAATTATTGCAGATCCTTCTGAGTGGAACCAATAGACCAACACGCCAACCTTGCTGTCCCTGGAGCCATGTCATATAAAATCCATTGACTCAAATCACTACCGTCGTCTTAAAATCACTTTCATTTTCCTCTCAGCCTTACCAGCTTGTAAAACATATTTTGTTCTGTTAAAAAACAAAGTCAGCGAACATCTGCAAGATCAGCAATCCCAGTGATGAGTGA
Source organism: Anoplopoma fimbria (assembly GCF_027596085.1). Classification (NCBI taxonomy): domain Eukaryota; kingdom Metazoa; phylum Chordata; class Actinopteri; order Perciformes; family Anoplopomatidae; genus Anoplopoma; species Anoplopoma fimbria. The sequence continues at coordinate 19,493,580 of NC_072462.1, read as the reverse complement.
CGGGAAGGGAAAGTGCAGAGAAGGAAGGATGGGAAGGGATAAGAGGAAATGACCTGTTGTCTCACAATGTTAAAATGGAAAAAAGGAAAAGAAATGGAAGAAGCCTGATTTCTTTATGCAATGTTAAGCTCGATAAACACATCTAAGAGTTATGATGTTTTGTAAATCCTGTTTGAAACAAATGTACAAGGAAATCACATCTTGGTCTTCAGAAATATATTTTTTTTAGTTCTTAACACTTTCAACACACACACACACACACACACACACACACACACACACACACACACACACACACACACACACACACACACACACACACACACACACACACTTTAACAAGCTTACAAGCGTACTGACATACTTACAAATACAAATATTTTCAAGTATTCACATGACTCCCTCAAGTTGCACGTACCATTTTGCTATCTCTTACACACACAATCACACACTGCTTCCCTGACACAATATCATGCTTCCAGCTGAGGATTGTTTTGCTCTCATTTCAAATCTTCCTTCTCCATCACTGTGACAAAAGTCAGCCCCAAACACAATGGCTGCCAGCAGCTGGTGGCCTGACTCACTGCCAAACCATTTGACCCTGCAGCTTATCAGACGTTTAACATCATTAAAGACTTTTAAGCAAAATAATATGAGTCACTGCTTCTGTTTTTCCTACCAACAAGTGCTGGAACGATTAAAAAATATATGAAAGCCACAGTTGATTGTGTCACTCACAAAGCTAGACTTCTAAGTGCTTGTTGCACGCATTTACGGTTGAACAGACCATTCATACATGCGATCAATAACGCGCAGAGGACACAGTAGTTTAACTGTGCAACCTACTGCCACAACTTAGAGGGGTTAGTTGGTTTTCAAACATCTCAAACCTTCCTGTGTTCTCGCAAGTGGGCCGGAAATGCGTTTCACATCATGTGCTGTACCCGAAGCTAATATCTGGTCTGTATAGTGAACTTTTCCCATGCAAAGTGTAACTGGATTTTCTATGGTGATTCAATTTCTGACTATACGATTCCCTCACCGAAAGATTTCTGCTGGAGGGTTGGGCATTTTTTAATACCAAGAACAAGAATCAAAAACAGCAAGCTGAAAATATGATCATGATCATGGAGCGAAATTCAAAGGTCACTTACAAATAAAGTATTCATTTCATAAACACACCAAACTGTTGACAGCAAATAGAAAATAAGTGTTTCACTTTCTGTAGCACAAAAAAGGTTAAACTGTTCTGTCTATATACTGCTGTGTTATTATTTATGTCTTTTTACACCTACAACTAGATGGACAAAGTGCTTGAGACAAGCTCCACCACCCATATAGTTTTCAAACCGGAATTTCAGAGATTCCTTCGACCCCAGTTAAACTAGAACAACCAGTACAAAAACTCCAGACCGTCTTGTCTTTTAAAAAACAACAGTGAGCCTGGGAAGACAGGCTGGTTGAGGTATATATGAAAGAGCCAATTGTAAAGTTGAACTAATTAGGAGACGAACGAATGAGACTCACTGACAAAAACTGGGGTCAGGGGGTCAAACTGCAACTTGCTCATTAAGTGATTTAGATATCAACTATTGTTGTCTTCCAAACTGTCAAATTTTTGGGGGAGACTTCTAATTTAGTTTTATTCTAATACAGAGATCATTCACTACTTGAACTTATTGACAAAAAGCAAGCGACGCTAAGCATGAAACAGAAGTTATACTGTGAACGACTGTTAACTGAAAGTTGCTGCACGCTGTGATGAGGCCTGATCATAGATTTTGTTGCGAAGCCAGAAGCCTATAACAGCATTACTGACCGTTGATATGGACAACAGTCATCATTTTGTATGATAAAATCTTGTGTGTTGCAATCAAGACATGTGCAAATACTTTTTCTTCTATCACAGAAGGAATATTAAACAAAATCAGCTCAAGTCTCCAAAGCGTGGGTTTTGGCTTTGGTTTGGTCAGATAAATTGTGAGAAAAATATCTGGTGTTTGCTGTTGTTTCTGGGTATTGGACGAAAGATGTTTAACTTCCTGAAGCCACTCAATTATTGTGTGTGTTCCCATGGGCAGTGTACATTTAGCTTAGATCATATCTAAGAGCTATTGGGACTCAACCATACAGAGTGGCTGACCAAAGCTATGAGCAAAAATCAATCCAAAGACACAAGGCGCCGCAGACTGTAGAGTTGATTATCAGTGGAATCTGTAGAACCAGCATCTTTGTCACATTCCACCATTCTTGCTGGGGATTGAACTTTCCCTAATTTCCCCTTTAAACTGATGTTTAACCTTAAACTAGGCTACTAGTTTAAAAGTAAGACAGCACTTAAAAGTGAACACAGTTAAATCTCTACGTTTTATATTTGTGTATATTGTAAGAGCCATTTGAAATTGTTAATCACATTTTTCAAGGATCAAATTGTATTTTAAATTCTGCAGCAATCAACATATCCCCAGTGTTTGATCTGTTTGCCGGGTAAACAATGCTCCACCCCAACCAAGTGTGTGGTGTAATATTTGATGAAACACCAGCGGGGACTGTGGTCTGGAAAAAGTCATGGTTTGACCTTGCTTATACCATTAGTATTTTAGTGGGCAATTTTGATTAATTGAGCCTTCAGGTGTTAGGCCTGCTTCATTGATTTATAGCATGCTAGGTTGCTATCTTATAGTTGGACAACTAGCTGGCTAGCAGGCTTGGGTCTTACAGTGTCCTCATTTCTTGCATCTTAAAACATCTAATCTGCAAAATCACAAAATAAAAATAAAAATATATTCTTACTGTATTAACTGCCATGGAATACTATAGCCAGTAATAATAACTGTTCTTTTGTAATGTGGTTTTGCTTCACTTTGAAACACTTTTTTTAAAGAGCAAAAAAAAACACTTGGATGACCACATAAAAAAATCTAAGTCACCTGTGAGGTTTACAGCCACCCAAACACAGACTCGAGATCGCTCGGTGGCCAGAGGTTTAGAAATGTTAAGCCCCTCCCCCTAGACCAACCAACCCTTGATTGAATCATTTATCTTCCGTTAATACGGAAATGTACTATCAGTTCCTAGATTAAAAAAATACAACAAATGAAATGATCACCATTTCACAGTAAAATAGCTTTAATAAACCCCAAAACTTTGACACACTTTCCTCAATAAGGTCAAATAACCTATAATCCAATTAAACACGGTATCTTCCGCCATCAGCACACATGCGCAGGACTGCTGTGGCTTCTATAAAAACAGCACTACGAATTGGCTCTGTTTCAGACCCAGGGACTGTGGACGAGAGGAACATTAGTTACATGTCATGTTTTTGTGAAAATCATGAATGCAACTGAAGGATTACATGCTCATCTAAGAACTAAGGCCATCTTCGTTCTTATGAAACAACTCTCAAATCAAGTTGGATGAACTGAGAAACAATTGGCAGTCTGAATGGAATTTTTCTGTTTTGTTTTTGTTCCTGAAAACTTGACATTTCAGAGCTGCAATGTCTCCACAAGATATGGACAATATAATGTAGAAACTTTTATAAAAGAACCACTTCTTAAACTTTGTTGCAGTCAACTGCAGTATTGCTGATCCTAGAAACTGTCGAACAATTCATCTAGTGTCAGTTACTTAAGAGAATTATCCAACTCATCTTTCAAGCCAAACTGATTTCAGGGGTCTAAATAGTTTTGGGGGGGGAAAAAAGGAGCTAACCACAGACACAATCCCATAACAAACCTTCTGTCCCAAAACACACACACACGCCTCTCAAGTCTGGGACGAAGTGGCCGGAATAAGTAGACAACATGCAAACGCAGACAGGCAGGAATGTTTTGCTGTGACTCGTTAGTGACGCACTATTTGTTGTTGAGCCACGCTGCAGTGCACTTATTGTTGAGGAGGGACCCTTCGCACTTGTTGGAGGAGGGGGAGAGTGGGGAGGGGGAGGGTTTCTGTTGACGAGGGTGTTCTCCTTTCGTTTCCTCCTTTCCCTGAAAGGCCCCGGACCCCCTCCCTCAGTCTGTCTCCCTCCCACTCCCCCAGATCTCATGTTGTTCCTAATATCTTTCCTGTACAGGGTTGGGACCTGTTCCCACACCATGTAAGACATCCCTCGGGACACACACACACACGCACACACACACACACACACACACACACACACACACACACACACACACACACACACACACACACACACACACACACACACACACAAGGAAAACACACCCTGCTCCCTGTACGTACAGTCCTACTAGCAGTCTGTCCAGATAATTAATGTAGAAAATAAACCTGGAGGTTTGAAAGGTGGTACAGTATATTCTAAACATTCTAGGACAAGCTCTACTATCATTAAAAATTAAATATAGATTATGTAATTATTTAGTTTGGCAATAACATAAAAAAAAAGTAAGTTTGTGCCAATATAAGAAATAAACCTAACATGAGTTTTGTTTGGTTCTTTTACAGGGGAGTTTTAAGCTGTTTTTGAAGCTTTGTAGATCTGTGGATGGTTTTAAGTTCTTGCCCTTTGCTGGAAAGCTTTTTTATTTACTGTTATCAGCTAGTTTACATTGGCTGTCGTTTCTGTGCTCCTGCTTGTGACCGCGGTGGTAACAGTTTTGTTTTTCTTCAGGTTCAGTATTTGCTTGTTTTGCTTAAAAATACATGTCTGGTCTATTGCCAACAGTGGGAGGAAGAGGACAGTTGTATGACCAGAAAAAAATGTGAACATGCTAAAAGGGACTTTCTTTCCATCACTCCACTTCATTTCAAGAGGCATTTCCTGAACTTCTACTGGCATTTTTCCCCAGACCTCCCATTAAATACACTCAGTGTGAAGATAAAAATATGATCAATAAGAGATTCTTTCAACAGTGTCTGTTATGTAAGCCTCTGGTAGAGCATATTGCGTTAGATAAGCCAACTAGGAAGATTGTACAAGGGCAAAGTTTTGGAATAAACCTTTTGTGTGCACAACTGAGCAGGAGGGAACACAGAGCTTGTTTCCTGTTTGTGTCACATTCAAACCCCTCCCCCCCTATTTCCTTCCCCTTGGGTACGATTGTGCACCTGCACCTAAAAGCCAGCATAAACACTATTAGCTGCTGGCCGCTGCACTGGGCGATGAATTCATCATCCGCACAACAACACAACACATGTGGAGAAACAATACAGCTCCTGTGTGAAAACAAGTTTGTTGTTCAGTGGTCCTTGACCGAGTGAATAGAAAGTCCAGGAAGGCCCTCAGATTCCTTTGCATTCTTCTCGTTTGGGGTTGACTGTTCACATTTGGTCACTGGGATGAATATAGATGTAACGTCCATCTTATTATGTAGAGGAATGAAAGGAATGTGACCAGCTGCTCTATTCTTTGTTAAAAACATAAGGATTCTAGGTCACAGGTGCAGTCTGCACTTCAGTTATTGGACAAGCTTCTTTGAAAAGTATCTTCAACTTTATTGTTCTGTCTGTTTTAAATGAGATTCTAAAATGGCACATACTGATTAATATTACAATATCTATCCACTGTATGACAATGTGTTTTATGCATTACAAGGTTTTGCAATACATAGTAGATTAAAAGATTAAAGATAGATTAAATAAATGACAACTGACATTTGTCTTCCTGACGAATAAAAGGATCAGGTGCGGGCAAAGAATTTCACTTTGCTCGCTGCTGATTCAATTATATGAAATAATCCGCAACAAGTTATGAGGTTATAGAAAAATGATTTAAGAACAGCAAGGAAACAGAACAGAGTCAGAGGTAAAATTCACAATTTTTGGAAAATAATGAGGTCATGGAGTGGTGATGTATACATACAGTTCATTTATGATGACACAAGCACTGAGCAGTCATTACAAATGTTGACCATGTTTGAAATGTAGTCTGGATGAGCAATTATCATGAACACAGCACAAGCCAATAATATCTTCCATGGCCATGGTACAACAAAATATTATTATAATTATATCATTTTACGTGACGTCACTGTATTTTGGTTGGAAATGCAACGATACTTTTACAGATGGACTCTCTGTATGGCAAAATGACCCTTGTGAAATTGAGGGGTTAGTATTTGAAGCAAAGTTTTTATATTTTACTGTTCCTGAAATTCAAGTTTGTACAATGAGGTTAGTTTTGAAAGAAATTCAATTTCATTTATGAAATGTTGTTAATATGCTTTTCTCTTACTTCTTTATCAGCAAAGACATTTTTTTTTCTCTTGCATTTGAAATCATGAGCTGAGTGTGCAGCCTGATTTCACCAAATGGTGTATGAATGATACACTCATTTCCTAAGTAATTTTGCGTGCTATCACAATGCCGTTTTTGCTTTTCATACCATTTAGTCTGTACTGATTGCAATGTTGACCTATCCGCGTGAATATGCTATGCTCAGAGCTAAAGACGAGGAGTAACGAGCGACACTCAGACCAAGTGAGGAACAGCAAGTGACGTAATATAAAAACTGAAAATGAAGGGGAAGTGGACAGATATAGACTTTCACCCAGGACACCGGTGTTCATGTCCCATGTGAAACAAAAATAGTTGTTGGCTTATTTTGGAGTGACAGTAGTGACACATTTTCCAATGTTAATGAAGAGCGAACTTGCACAACATGCAAGTGTAATGACAAAAAAAGCTTTAAATGCCTATAAAGACAAACGGAATGTCCTTAAAAGTGGCATGCTATTTATGCGCCGTCCCACATGATCAAGTTGGAGTGGGAGTTCCTTATGTAGGTAAGAGCCTAGACTCGTATAGCCAGAACTATCGCCACAGGGAATCGCAAAATAGATAGGAGAAAGGGGAAGGGGAGGTGAATGCCAGCTGAAATAGGCCACCAATGGAAAATATTATTACCAAGGTCTATATCCCTAAAGTCCGTCAAGTAGGAGCCTAATGCACTGCTGCTAATTATTAAAAGACTGAAAACATGTCTTTCTTCTGTTACTTACATCAGGCCTTATTTCACTCTGAGGTTTCTCTAGACCAACCGGATTGATCAGTCATACTATGTCTGAGGATATCTGAGGATGATAATGTTCAAACCACTAATGAGGGCAGAATTCAAGCCGTTGTGAAGGAGTGAAATGAAAAACTAGTTTTGCTGCATTTTGAACTGAGAAAAAAAATGTCACTTTGCTTTGAAAATACCAACAGAATTTCTTAGAAATAATCCAATTTGATTTGGACATGTAGCACAACACACACAAACCCACACACACACGGTACACATAAATTCCCTCCCACTAAATCCAGTGCCACATCTGCAGACAGTGTAGGAGTGGTTTACAGTAAAACCACCGGAGCTACAGAAGTAAATCAAAACACTCACAGACTGTGCTCGCTCCCAGATGTATCTTTACTTTTGTTTTTAGTAAGAGCGTAGGCAGCTCACATCCCACCTCAGACATCTTTTGGGTTTAACGCTTTATTGGGTGGATTTAGAAGCAGCAATGTGGGCACTTCATACATTTTTAGACCTGAAAGAAAGGAAAGGGTGCCTATGGTGTGTGTTTTTGAAAGAAAAAGAAAAACAGCTACATAAATATGTGTTGCACTGATTCGTTTTAAATATTTACTTTTCATGGGTTGTCAGCTTTAATTAGACAGTAAATAGTGTAATGAGAGGAGGGATAATTGAGACCAAGAGAAGCAGGGAGACAAAGGAGAGAGGAGAGATGTGAGCTGGTCCAGAGTCAGTATGAAACAGAACTTAAGATTACAAATGAACAATAAAGCCACATCTATGGATATGGATATGGATACCAATATCTTTAAAAACAAAAAATGAGTATTTCTGTTATAACATAATTCTGTCCATATGTGGATTTTCTTTTGCAATTTTCACCCACACATCATTGTGCAAGTTTCAAAAGAAGTTCATAGCTGTAATGGGAACAATTTAATAGTCGCCATGTGTTACTTATTGGCTGTGTTCTTAGTCACCCAAAAACCAAAATGTAAATTCCCAAAAGGAAAGAAAAAATTATTTTTAGCACAAGAAAATTGGTATTTTAAAGAAGGAGCTTCTACAAAACAAAAATAAAATTTGAAAAAAAACCAAATGGAACAAATTGTCTTCCCTCTAGATAAACAAAACACAAAGTAAGAGCAGAACATTTACCCTGAGGGTTGGGTGAGAGGGTTCACCTGCTTGACGTCTTTTCACAGGTACTTATCATATTTTATATGCTGACTATACTGAAATATGACAAATGGACGTCTCTGACATAGAAAAAATGGGCTTCAGATGTAAAAGCTATGTCAGCTATGGCTCTATCTGTTATATAAAGCAGATGTAGGTCAGTGTAAGGCATTTAAGGTTAAGAGAATGTAAGGTGTAGTGTGTGTGTGTGTGTGTGTGTGTGTGTGTGTGTGTGTGTGTGTGTGTGTGTGTGTGTGTGTGTGTGTGTGTGTGTGTGTGTGTGTGTGTGTGTGTGAATGCGTGTGCATGTGTGTGTCTGTGCATGTGTGCATGTCTACCTCCCATCCTCAGAGGATATCTGTGTGAGTGACATGGAAGTTCAGGGCACATCCAGGAAACAGGCCCTCTGTCCGACTATCATCCATCAACCGCAACTATCACAAGAGTCCCACATTAGGAGGCGGAGGGGTCAAAACTGGAGATAGAGGAGGAAGAAGAGGATGAGGAGTTGGTGTGTTTAGCTTCACTCAGAGAGCAGGCAAAAGCCACTTTGTTTATTTGTAGTCTTGTTTAACAGTTGTATTCTTTGTTCAAGTAACTGTAGCCAATTGGAAAGTTGATTATCACTAAAGGTTTCAATTGCACCAATTTAGGGAGTATATCCAGGTGAACTATGGTGCAGTTTTCTAGGATACAAAACCCAAACCATGTACAGAAAACACCAGAACACAAAGGATTATGGGGCATAAGACTGTTTACATCTGATAGTCAACAGTTCCTCTGTCATGATTTGATGCCTCTTCATGTGTTCATAGCTGTTCTCAACAGCAGGAGAAAGCAAACCCAGATGACGACTGACATTCAAATCTGAATCATCAATTATGTAATCAAACACCTGCATTTTTCCCTGTTTTTTTGCTTCATAAAATGCAACACAAACAGCAAAAAGATTAACATTTTAAGTGCTGTAAAGGTTGGCCTACATCCATAGCTGTCAGCCAACCTTATTCATAATGGAGCATGTGACAAGCAGTTCCTGTCGTTACATGACTACTGTTGCTGTGGGTGAAAGCGATCCCCTATATCTCATCTTAATGTCACTATAGCAACACAAATCACAGGTCACGAGGTTTAGAAGAAAGAAGGATCATTTCAAAGGAACAGCAGAGCAGTATGAGTGGCTGAATGATACAATGCACACACCAATGAATGGGGAATGGTGTGCATGTGTTTTTCTTCTCTCGCATTCTAAGGCAAAGTAGCTTTAAAACTGATCTGAGGCCTTATGACTTGGCTGACGAAAGTGTAAAATCTTTCTGAGGATCTTTTTCTTGTTGTCTCTCCATTGACAAGAAATTATGTCAAATGTAACACATAAGACACATATACTGTGCATCTCTGCAGTTTATAAACACATTTTCACCACAAGCACAATAAAAAGCTAAAGTAGTGAGAGCTGTATAGCATATATATTACATTTCTTATTTTCCATAATATGACCTTTAGGGTCTCTCTTTTCTCCAGAAAAGTAAAAAAAACAGGGGGCTTCCAGTAGCTGAGTCAGATCTCTTACTGGAAGCCTGTGAGTCATCCCTCTTCCTCTCCCCCTTTATCCACCCCTCTTCTCCCCTCACCCACCCCTTCTGATATATCCCACGTATCAACTACCCCACTCAACCTGAACCATCCTCATGCATGTGTCTCGCTTCACGTCCTCCAGGCACGTAAACATAAATGCAAAAGAACAGCTGGAGCATTTTGGGTTTAGAAGCAGGTCGGTATTATTGAGCAGCTGGATTATTTCTTCTCTTAAATTTTGTAATATACATGCATGTATTCTTCAGAGTAAAGAATGTCACCACAAAAGCCTCCCACCACTCTACCCCAACACCATTATACGCCAGACCCTCCCCTCCCCCGGTTCTCGGGTTCTCCCCCTCTTTTTATCTCCCCCTTCCCCGTACCATAATGATCTCACCCAGCTGTCACTGTGTAATCCCACCCACGCTCACTACAGCATTTACGTCTGTCGCTGCTGCTGGTGGCCGCTGACATCATTTGTTTTGTGTCGCTGTTTCCTGGAAATCCAAAACATGCTGCCAGTCAGAAGCTTTTGAACAATGATTTTGGCCATTTTGGTTTAACTATTAGGTATGTACTCATTGTAAATGCTCTAAAATGTAGGTGAAAGAATTGGTTTATAAAATATATATAGTATAAAAGAATATATATTAAAAAATATATATTCTACACATTGGAGGTGGTTATGAACAGGTTTGTGAAACTGGTGTTCAGATTAGAAAGTGGAAATCCTGTCGATCCAACAGACAAACTGAACTGAATTGGACCAAATGTCACAGACACCATTCAATATAATGCTGTATAAGACAACATCAATACATTGCAATGATCCTCTCTGACACCATCGCAGCCAATAGTTAAACCTGCAATAATTGATTTCTTGGCCATTTATGGACAGCAGAAAGTAACACTACAATATTAAATTGATATGTCAACCTTCTCAGCAATGATGCTTATTTTAACATCAACATTAGGATGATGTGGAGTCATGTTTCTTGCTACCTGATACATTTAAGTCCAATATTCCATCTCCTTTTAGCTCTTCCTTTGGTCTCCACCAACTCCTGAGGGGTATATCTGGCTCTTTTGCTGCTAAACGCTCCTCTAGCTAGTATATACTTGTATCTGTATGAGTAGGTAGTGTTAGAGCTTAGCATTTATAGTTCTTTTCTGCTACAAACAGCTGCTTACTGCACCACAAAATTGACACTACTAGAGCGGCGAGAGTGAACCAAAGCAGTAAAGTAAGTAAGTAAACCAAAACAATTCCATTGCTATGCATTGTTAATACAAAAACATTATTTATATTCAATTTAATATGAAAAAAATCTTGATAAGGTATGCTAATACTAGTGTATTGCAGGTTGTATTGGATTGTAAAGGTGTAGCTTATAAACTGGTAACCCCAAACACAAATACACAAATGGTGCTTTTTGCTCAGTGTCTTCTATGCGTCTGTTTGGTGTCATACTGAATTTACTAACGTTGACTGAATTTATTGTCAGATGATGATGTTTAATGTCAGACCTGCACCCTGAAAAAGAGGCACAGGTACATCTCAAATATAGTAACGGAAAACCTAACAAACCTTTCCCATTTAAAGCATGCCTGTTCCTTACTTATTCCCTAATGGTATGGTATTCACAGTGAGTATACAATTGCATGGCATACGATTTCACAAGGAAACCTTTGCCTGATAGTGTATGTTGGCATGGCGACTAAGAATCAAGGACAAGTCTCCTACTTTCATTGTTTCTCCTCATGAAGCTTTCAGTAGCTTTAGCTTTGAAAAACAATGGGAAAAATCAGAATCATCTGTTGCATTATCTTGTCTGAATCTTTGTGAGACACAGGCAGGATGATGAGTGGTTCTCTGGCGCAGATTTCTGTAAATATCAAACAACTGAAACAAAGTGGCCTTTATACTAAACGCCTGTGCTTCAGCTCTGCATTTACACAGGAATACAGATTAGTGTTCCGTGACTATCTTCTCTTCACTTACGGTCTTCTAGCTGGACAATGTGGGCGGAAAAGAAGAAAGAACAACCTTAACTCAATTAAACCCCCTTTTCATTTAAGCCTGTGTTTGAATAATGCCGGATGTTCCTCTCCTGTGTCTCAAAATCTAATGTTTTGGAAACATTTTAAGACTGAGAAAATTAGAAGCGACTCATACAATGATAAATGCTTTCTAAAGGTCTTAAGTAACTGCCAAGCACATCCATAGAGCAAATATTTGGGTAATGGTGGTGGTGTTCACCTCCAATCGAGGTTAATGTTATTTAAATTGACATCCTTGATCTGCCACTCTGACTGTAAGTCTTCCTCAACAGCTCTCTGGCAGTCGTGGGCGTCAAGCGACCAATCGAAAGGCCAAATCTCATGGGGTCCCTCACCGAGCGTCGCCGAGGTCAAACATCACCGGAAGTTAATGCGTGCATGGGCGTACTACGCGGCCGGAAGCTGTGCGCTCGGGTGCCCGGTGTAGGTGTTGGGTTATTAAAATGAGAAAACCCTGCAGCCTGTAAGACTCAGAGATCAGTTATTCTTGCCTCAACAGTGATGTGTCATAATGTAAGAGGCGTCAGTGGTGAGCGCCGCCCACAACGTCAGGGCCCCGGCCGCGCTGTAAATCTAACGCTGTGTTTATGTAATTTTATGTTTATGCAATGAAAAGGATTGGACTCTGTTTAGGTGGATGGCAGCGATGCAGTGGCAGTTGAGCGGGTGGGTATGCTGTGCACCCACCTTGCTTTAATTACCATATTTCAGAGGAAAATTAGACTGTTGAAGGGAGCATAGTATATATATTTAGAGTATATTCTAAACATTTAGAGAAAGAGATGAGGTGTGTTTTTAAACTCTGACAAAGTTCAAATTAATGTGAACCTGTTTAAAAAGATCCAGAAGTGCCTGAGTGTACGCAAGTAGGACAGGACTGTACACATATTCCTGTTATTACATGAAAACCTAGATAATCTTCTTGTTTTCACTGCAATTTAAGGATAACTTTGTGTTATGGGTGGAGTAACTTCTCCAACCTTGTGGGGTTATTAAATCCTTTGCAATCCCCATCAGGTATCAAGATAATTACTGTCATCAAGGCTGTTTTTCTTAATTCTTGAAAAAAAAAAATTAATGCAACATGCATTTCTTGTAAATATAGAAACATCCTGTAAATTAAGACTTTGCCCTCGCTACCTGCTGTGTTGAATAGTATACACACTACAGCTTGGAGTCAAAAACTGTGATTATAGATTTACTCAAAGGTACAATTTAATGGTTTACCAATAAACAGTGACCGATCCAGGTCTTTCGAGAACGGCCATGACCAGGTGTAATTATCTGTGAGCCACAGTCTGGTATGAATGACCCAATGCTGTTTGAGAGTGTGTTCATTACCCTTCACACACAAAACAATTGCATGTAAAAGTGGGACAGTATGTGGCACGGTGTGTTATGTGATATGTGAACTGATTTTGGATGACTAACAAAACTTGATTACTGCATAACCACATCAGTATAACAAAACAAAAAAGATTAAAGCTGCACCAACCATTTTTTATTACCAATCATTTAAACGACTGCGTCACAGGAAAAGAGCTACGATCCCACATGGAATTATCATCCAGCTCTGCAGTGCTCCTAACTTTTGAGGAGCTATATATTGATTTTTAGCTCATTGTTTTGGCTGTCCGCAAACTCTACTTTCACCAATATCCTTTTCTATGACAACAACTGACAGCAGTTTTGTTCCAAAAATCTCTGATAAGCCAAATGATGCTACTTGCCTAGAATCAGATAACAGACAAACAGACAGACAGTGAAGCATTTATCAGCTAAAAAGATTGATATTTTTCTCAGGAGTTGGAAACCAAAAGAGCCAAAAAACAAGTACCATGTACACATATTTGTCAGGTGACAAATAAGTACTCATATTGAGTAAAAATATGTTTCTCTTTGTCTGCTGGATGTGTAACCATGTTTGTGGTTACAACGTAATGAGACAATAGTATGTCATTAATTAATGAATTAATGAATGAATGCAGCTTTAAGCCAACATAATGTCCACTGTAATGAGGTACCTATATTGGAGCTGATTTCAAGATGCCATCCGCCCACTGCCATCTGCTGAAATGTATGGCAACCTAAGAAAAAAGCAAAAATACTCCAATATTTAGCAGCACTGTTTTGTAGAAAAGTATCTTAATATACAAAAGCAATGCTAGAATATATATGCTTCAATAATATTCATGCTCACTGTTTAATTAATGGATGTAATCTGTCTTACAATATAATAGCAAAAAGTCATTTTCTTCTTAGATGGATGTTATACAAATGTGTGTTGTATTCATGAAGCAACTCTCAATGACATTATTTAACAAGATAAATGCTATAAACACAAAATAAAACAGCTAAGAAGCTTATACTTTTACAACCTCTTGATTTTCAAGTTACTGAGACCAACTCACACACACACACACACACACACACACACACACACACACACACACACACACACACACACACACACACACATTCCGGGAGGAAACCTTACACCTTCCATATTTCAGTTCTCCAACAAAAACATTCGCTGCGGTTGAAAAAGAAAAGAATTCGACGGACGGCGAGCCAGCCAATCAGATCCTCCGAAGATTTCGATTTTCCAGTCTCCTCCACTGTGATTGGTCCGCGTTGCCCCCTAGAGGGACCCGCCCCCGCACAGCGATTGGCTGGTTTTCGCGGCTCAATGGAAGTCATTTGAATACGCCTCATTACTGCGCTGCTAGTTCGAATTGGCTCAAATATCAAGAGACACAATGGAGGGCAGCACCGTGCAGACGCACTACTGAAAGGCTGAGCACATTTGCAGCTTTAAGGACAAACAGTGGAGATTTGTGACAGTTTTGGATAGTTTTTTTTTTGCTATTCTCTTTTCTGCCAATGAAAGACATTGCAGTCGGACACTGAGCTGCATCACATCAGCGGTGAGTTGTGGGTGTGGATGATGAGGTTATTCATGGGGACAGATCAACTTTAATCAGAGTCAGAAATGCTAGATTCAATGCTGGTATGCATCACATGTTGATGATAAGACAATTTAAGTGTATAGAAATAACTTTTAGAATCGCAATCTGCTTTATTGTATTCAAGCATTTAGAATCACTAAGTTTCCCAGATGCCTAATTATTATTTTTATTTTTTTCTCATGGCTACAACAAACATGTTAACTCAAAAGCCTTTTATTCAGCCTTGTTGTGTTTTGAAAATCCAATGTTATATCCTCCCTCAGTTCTATTCTCTTCCTCCCTGGCTACATTTGTTGTTGTTGTTATTGTTTACCGCCCATGTGAGTTTATAATTAGGCTGTGCTGTCAGACTCTCACACACACACCTTACTCACCAGCACCTGTGATGGGACTGTGGTTACACAGCATGGCATTTTCACAGTCAGCTTTTACTTTTACTGTGTTATGACTCAGTCAGAAACCCACAATGTAGACCAGGCATGGTGGTGGTGTGTGTGTGTGTGTGTGTGTGTGTGTGTGTGTGTGTGTGTGTGTGTGTGTGTGTTTGAAAGAGAGTCTAACAGATTGTGTATGTGTCTGTAGGGAAAAGAAAAAAAAAAAGAGAGAAAGCGTGTGTTCTTCTGGCCAAACAGACTTTAAACAGCCTTATTCCCTCTGCACATTTATATATAAACCAATGGTGCCTTAACTTGCTGAGATGAGCGTGACAAGCTGCTTAAATTTACCTCAAATTAAAAGGTTTAACTTATTTAATGATTAACACAAAGGCAGTCGGAGGAACACCAGCAACATTTTGGGCTTCAACTAGCTGTTTTTAACCTTTTCCCACTTTGATCTTAATATAAAATACATGTGTTGTGTTGTGAGGCAGTTGTGTATGAGCTCTGTAGGTTTATAGGCAATATGAAATGTGTATGTGTGTGAAAGAGATCCCCTCTAGGTTTATTATATCCCATCAGCAGAGGAGATAATGGGTCTTTATCCTTTCTGACACTAGGTTAATACTGTACTAGCCTACCAGATCATGCAAGGGACAGGTGCGCGTGTTTGCTTGTGTGCCTCTATGCACTTCTAGCCCCGTGGGGGTGTGTGTGCGTGGAGCCTACACACAAAGGGAATGGGTGCTTGAATGCTTTGTGTGTGTGTGTGTGTGTGTGTGGGGGAATAAAAGATAAAAACAGGACCAGCAGTGGGTGAATTGTATTATACTTATCTCTGAAGCCAATCTGAGCATGGTGTCTGTATCCGGTTCTGTTTGCTGGTCTATCAGATGGAGTTGCAGGTGCAGGTTTTAAAGTGGTCAGCAGGGTCCCAGCGTCTAGTGTCCTCACAGAGGCTGGAGGCCTCACCTGACCCGTAAGAGTACTCTAGCGTGAGTGCGTGAAGCGTTTGTTTTTTTTCCCAGCTCGGTGCTTTTTCCTCCTACTCCCTACTTTACTTTTGGCTTGCTTGGTTGGTGGTGATGATGATGCTTAAAGTCAGGTGGAGTCTGAGACCTCAAACTGTGGTGCAGATTTTTTAAATTGCATTCATACTTCTTACAAAGTGAAGGAAAAACAACCCCAAAACACAAATGATTATGGGTAGAGAAAGACAGATGCAGGTTTTTATGCTTGGACAGCCAACAAGCAGAAAATGACATCTTGAATGATGCCTGTATTAAGGAGTTAAATCCTATGTTCTTACATACAGAAGAAGAGACAGACAAACGCATCAAGTAGTAACAATAATTAACCGACTTTCAAAACAGTAAGATATTTATTTTGTGTCCATCCACCTATTGTTTCAGCACTGCAATTAAGTCATGTTTATTGGCTTGTTGTAAGCTGCTTCCCCAAAACTTAAAACATGTGTTCAAATGAGACTCATGGCAAGTAAAAAAAAATGATATGACTAATTTCTTTTTAAACCACTTTTATGATCTTGACTTTTGTAGAGAAACATATTCAGGGGTTTTCCTGCATTGAATTGAACAGAGTCTGTGCCACCTTCACTAAAAACCTGACCATTTTCACAATACTACAAAAAGGTTTCGATTAAATGAACCACTACCAGCTGTATTTCAACAGTAGAATCAGTGGGAGGTGGTGCTAGGTAAAAGGTAACGTAACTGGATTGATTCACTAGCTAATTACAACCATTATATCTATTCGTATAACTAGTCAGACTTGTTTTTAAAAGTTTCAGTAGGCCAGTCTTAAGGTACATCCTCACATAATTAAGATAAGAATGCTAATTGCTAATTGAGGCATCATGGATTCATCTTATGTGGCCTAAACAGCATTCCCAAGTCAAGTATAGTCACTTCTCCTCCTACATAAAGTAACAAATTAAAGTTTGACAGTGAAATCCTCTAAACAGCAGTGGGAAAGCCCCCTTTCTAATAAAAGATGGACTTGCTTTGCTTTTCTTTGGTATAACTGCTCCTGATCAGGTTACTGGCCTCATCTTACTGTAAAGGGTTTCTGTGTTGTGCTGTTTAAAGGGTTAACTATAGTATGTATAAAACTTGCCCAGTGTGCAGCTTTAACAAAACCACGAGTAAGTGATATGAGCAAGGCCTGGACTTTAACCTCATTTATTGTTAAGAATAAGGCTGACTGTGAAGGGTTTCCCTCAGACGTAGACGCTTGTCTTGCTCACGCGCCCATCCTGCTGCAACTTATTAGTGTCAAAGTACATACGGTACAAAGTGGAACAAAGATAGCAATGCATCGGCCTTTTACCACTCTGATAAATAGTTTTACAGGTCTGCTTATCAGGTGCTTTTCTCTCACGCCATGTGTCCACATCACGTTAGCCTACGTGCTGAACTTTTGTTGAATGTGTTTTCTAGCTTCAGGCCCCGGTTAGAGACCTCAAATTTGATTAGACGTCACAAAAAGAGTCTTTGCAAACAAATCTTCTGTTGTTCCTTTGCAGGTCCTGTTGTGGTTTAAGCATCGGGGGGTTTCAGCCGGTTCCAGCACGGACTATTATTAGGTCAGTTGCACTCTGGGGTCAGTTGGCATTGAATAAGCACAATTGAGAGTGACTAAGATAGCCGCAGGATGCTTACACACTATGACGCATGATTAAACTGTTATGTTTCATAGTCTATTTATTATGTATTTCCTCATTAAACTAAATTAGAGCTGCTTGAAGTCCTTCAGCCACGCGAAGTTATATCTGCTTATGTCAATACGTGAGTTTCGATAGGCTCCTTTAACAAAGTGGCCAAGATAGCTTCCCCTACTTTTTATTGCACTTGGCAAATAAAAGTGCAGAAATATATTGCATGACCTCACAGGAGATGATGTCTGTAAATGTGTGATAAGAGTTCACACCTTACAGAAGAATGAGGAAGTGTGCTTCATATTGGTGATGCGAAGATGATCCCGGCCTCGATTCCAAGCAGAGACGGGCGTCACACGTCCTGACGGTGGCCAGCCGAGTGTGTGTGAAAGCTGCTGTGTGTGTGTCTGATGTGCTGTGATCTCTTCCTGGGGGTCTTTGTGTGGTTGTTAATGCCATGACAGGATAGATAATACCTCTATTGTTGAAGAGGCCCCCCCCCTCCCTGGTTCTCCCCTCCTGTTATAACTGGTCTCAGCATTGCTGGCTGTACCTTTTTTTTTTTTTTTTTTTTTTTTTTTTTTAACCACATTGTGTGATTTAGAAGGAAAGAAATCTGCCTAAGGTTGAAAGATTTAGGTGGTTTTCTGGAACCAACTGGCGGGAAGTTAGTCTTAGGCCATCAATGCTTCCGTGTAGCTGCAGGGATCCAAGAAGGAAGCTGGTCCAGCTGCAAAACAAATGCACTTAAATGATTCATTCCTTTCATGGTAAAAAAAAAAAAAAAAAAAAATGCTATTAAAAGCCAGCTTAAGGCAACATTCACATATTTGACAACTGTCAAATTTATTGAAAACTCCAAATGATGTTGTGTCTTTGAAGCAGCTTGGACAAATTCCCCTGGTTTTAAATCCATTAGGAGATGATATTTGCGTGCAGCTCCATCAAACGTTCAATTACTTTTAACCTTTTGATTAACCGTGTTATGGCATTTCAGGTACCAGACACGACAGCCAGTGCCATTTGTCAAACAGCAGATATTGTTTGTTGTCACATTACGAAACGGAAAATGAACTTTAAAGCCTACAATGCTTATTAAATATTTTAAGAACTGTATTACAGGAGCATGAAACTGGATACTTGCGGTTTTGTCTGTATAATGTTCGAACAAAAAGTTAACATTTCTTTCCTTTCCTGTATTTTTATTGCCACATCCAATCCCTTTTGTAAGGCTGCACTTTTTCAAAGTTTACAAATGAGAGAATTTAAACAATGCTTTCAATATGCAATTATGCTCCCAACTCCATCATTAAGGCGTCCACGGAGAGCCCAACCTATGATTTAGAGAGGGTAAAATTTTGGTGCTGCAACATGGAAGCCGCAAACTATCCAAAGGGTCAACTTTTCAGGAAGTCAGTCTGGAAAAACAGTTTTTTAGACATTTTTCCATTTTTTGCGCAAGGTCACTTTTCAATGCAAAACAGAGGCTTGGAGACTGAAGCATTGGCATCAAAACTGGTGTAAATATTACTCAGTCGATTCCTTATCTCAACTTGACGACCAGAGCTTTTCCAGATTATACTTTATTGTAACTTTAGGAAGGTAAGGCCAGTGTAATCTTTTAACCGAGTTAGAAGGAAAACAGCAGGCAGAGATCACAGAGTTCAGAAGACGGGCTGGCACTGGACTGGCTGACACTGGCACGACGCCAGGCGCTGTGGTACACAGGAGTGTGTGGGTGTGTGTGTGTGTGTGTGTCGCTCAAGCCATCATTCGTTTATGTGTGACATGTGTGTGTGTGTTTGGATTATACCGGCATGGGGCTTGGCGCCATGGTCGACGTGGGTGTGTGTCTGTGTGTGTGTGTGTGTGTAAGATGTTGGCTCGGACAGACACTCCTCTGTCGGCGCGGCGATGGACAAACAAAAGTCGGCTGGATTCCTGCAGGGTTTTGTTTTCTGGCACAGTGTGTGTACATGTGTGTGAGGCTCGATTTACGCTGGCATGTGGTTCCTAGACAGACAACAGTAGCAGGATAAAGATGGCTCCAGAGTTAAAGCACGCCCTGGTAGTGATCTGGGATCAGCTTACCAACCTCAAATCCAATTATCTACACCATTAACGCAAAAAAAAAAAAATCATTGTTGTCTTGAGATCATCCATCTGTTGGCCTATTTATTTTCCCTTCTGCCGCCCTGATGGCAAAATATGTGAAATAGGACATATGATAATAATGCAGGAGAAAAAAAAATGCTTTAAAAACGTAATTGTACAAAAAACTTTCCCTACAAATAACTTTTAGGGAAAGTGAATTTCACCAGGAGGTATCTTTCAAAATTCCAAAGCAATAACGGTAAACAGAGGAGGGGTAAAATTATGTGATTAAGTGTAATTACTTTCACAGACGCTTCTATGTCTTTGCTTTGCGTGATCAGGTTGCTCAAACAGATATTTTCACAACATGTGGACGCAGCTAAAACATCAACCGCATTCCACGGGAGCGGGGGAGGCTGTGCCGTGGTGTAATGGCAGCGAAACTACAAGAGACATTTGTGGGCATGATTCAAATAAAGTAGAGTGACTTCTAATGTTGACTGAAAGATAGTCAGTACAACAGCAGTCAATACTTGTGTTTGATGACATAATGAAGAGAGAAAGTATCCTTTATAACCATAAAGTATCCTTACTGTTTGACACATTTGTAACTATGTAGTACCATAATTAATGCTACTGCTGAAACTATTTGTAGATGATTGCTTAAAACAAAAATAATTTGTTATTATGCGCCGTGTTATGAATTAAATGCATTTGGGTTTTGCTCATTTAAAAAAACAATATGATGGATGAAAAACTAATTCATTAAGGGAACAGTTGTCATACTTTCACACCTTGGAGGTGGTACTATGAGACAATGTGATTGTCTGCACTTTTTGTCGCTACCTCTTTAATTCATCTGTGTGTATGTGGTCAGTGGTTCCCATTATATGATATACTCCATGATTTTTATCTATGTTGCCTCTAACCTCCACATTGTCTCTCTTCTACAGGTCAACATGCCTCCCACAACCCCGTATGCTGGAAAGTTCAGCTCTTGCCCTGCTTATGGCAACAACAACAACAACCACCCTCAGCCTCACAGCCCGTACCGCAACGGCACCGGCACTGCCCCGAAGCCCGCGAAGGAAAACGTCTACAACGGCGCCTACTCCTCCTCCTCGGAGAACCCCTACGACATACCGCAGCCTCACAGTTCGTACCGCAGCTCCTCCGTCTCCTCGGTGACCGCCAGGGAGCACCATTACAACAGCAGCTGTGCGGTTTCAGAGAACCCCTACTCCTCGCCGCAGCCTCACAGCCCCCGACAGCACAGCACTTCCTGTCCTGGACGCGCCTACCGCCACACAACCACAGCCACCACCACCAACACTACCAGCAGCAGCAGCGGCTGCAGCAGCAGCGAGCAGTCTTCACGTAACAACTCCGTCGCAGCAAAAGGCCGACGGCATGGACACGGCGTCACCGCCAGCTACGGGGAGATGTGTTACCATGACAACAGTTTGGTTTCAGCATCCCTCGAGGCCCTGATCCAGCACCTGGTTCCCACAGTCGACTACTACCCTGATGTAAGTGCAGATAAAGAGCTGTAAAAGTTGTGAAAATGCATTTTTATTTAGTGATTGTAAACAGACGGAAAGATGTCAGCTGTCCTGTGTGTGCCGCCTGTTCTTGTCCTGAGAGCTCTGTTGTTTCCTCATCATCAGAGGTCGTATGTTTTCACCTTCCTGCTGAGTTCACGCCTCTTCCTGCACCCGTACGAGCTCATGACGAGGGTTTGTCACCTGTGTGTGGAGCAGCAGCGGTCCGGAGACGCCCTGCTGGACAAGGTGGGCGGATTACACGCGCACACACTTGCGTAGATAAACACAGCTATAATTTGTCTTCATTTCACCCTCTCTCCCCCACACAAACTCATTACCAAAATAACATCGCCACAAACTCTCACCCACAAACACAAACCTCAATATTTCCTTTGTGGGAGAAAGTATTTATCGACTATTTCATAAGCAAAGAAAAAAAAAGGCGGACAGAAATGACTCAAATTGACACAAGGGAAATAAAAGTAAAAGGGAACACATTTAATGGGAACAAGTAAGCAAGCAAATAAACAACTGTCAGAAGGACAGATTATGTTCATAAATGCCATTTCATAATCACTTCCGTGACACTGAACATGCCATTGTGTGATTTTTAGATTCGTTTCCGTGAGGTGGCCCCAAAGCTGGTGCAGCTGCTGACCGAGTGGACGGAGACGTTCCCATACGACTTCAGGGACGAGAGGATGATGCGCTGCCTCAAGGACATGACGCACCATGTGGCCCGAGGAGATGAGGTTGGTTGTATAGGTTACACTTTACACGGTGGCTGACAATATTCCAAAACCCTAAGTGATTATTATACACAATGACATCATCAGATCTTCCAAATTCCTTTTACTACGATGGCTGAGGCATGACACATCCAACCCATGTACGATGGAGAGAGGTCTTCAGAAATTTGTTTCAATTTGGGAAAGTCTAAAATTGTTCTTTTATGTCAACTAGTATTGGCCATGTTTCATGTTGTCTGGAGACAAAGACAAATTAATGCAAAGATTTTAACGCACGAGCAAGGATCGCTGGCAGCGGAAGTAACTAATCCGTCCTGTGAGTTAAATGTTTGCTTCATCAGAGCAAATCAACTCTTTTACTGCGAAGGCAAAAAGCCGTCTAGTGAGCTTGACTTTTTTTGTTTTTTTGTGCAATTGAGGACGTTTTGCAGTCTCAATAAATCTTTTCTAATGTGTTACCTTAAAATGCGCATTCACATACATGACTTCTGTTGACCTCTCGGCCCAACAGCGGCCTTAATCCAGCACGCCTGGTTTCCAATCTAGTGAAATAATCCGCACTCTTTACATCCGCAACTCTTTACATTTGTCATGTAGCACTGATTCCTGTGTACAATTTCTTCCACGACATGTCGTATGAAATGTGCTGTATAAATAAACCTGATTGATTGATATCTAATGATCTGTGTTATCCTTCCAGTACTCTTGGCGAGCCATGCAGCAGATGACCCAGCGGCTCATCAAACGGCTGTCTGCCCTCGGCCAATACGAGGAGGCCGTGTCGGCGCTCAACGCCGCGGCGATGGAGCGGCCAGCTTCCCTCAAAAGCAAACAGGCCTCGGGTCAGCGAAGCGACGTCATGAGCGTGTGTGACGACCCTTTCATCCTCGCCCAGCAGCTCACACACATTGAACTGGTAAGAAGAGATTCAGGACTCGTTTTTGGAATGATGTCTTCTGTTTAACCATCTGTTGTGAGATTTGGAGGCAAATCTACATTCGTGGCTCTGTGAAGTTCTCACAGTCTTTTATGTCTTGACATGTGGTTATTACTTTACAGGCCTTTTTTACTCTAAACTTAGTGAATTTATTATGTTGGTGGTGTAAATCGCGTTCAAGAAAAAACATTTATAGACTTAATGAAAACATTTAACTGCTAAGTTGCCTTCTTTTATTTCTGTGTCATGCTCATGTGTTGACTTATTACGTTTTAGTTTTACGATTGTTATTTCTTGGTTTTGTTGTTTTCCCATAAAACACTTTGTGTGGTCTTTTTAAAAACTTTTTCAGTTATTCATCTCCCTTTCTTCTTGATCATCTTCCTATTACGTATTACTGTTATTATTGTCCTGATTGTTTCCTGTCCCTGTTCTCTGCCTCCAGGACAGACTGAGTTTTATCGGTCCCGAGGAGTTCATCCAAACATTCGCCATGAAGGATCCTTTGGAGAACCATAAGGTAAAATTAAATTTCAGTTTTGCATCATCCCAAACACAAGCCTATGAGACAATTAGACATTAAACATAACTGACCTCTCTACCAGAAAACATATTTAACATGTACCTCATTTGTTTACTTTTTCCTTCTTGTATTAAATGTTGCTGATTTAAAATGATTTCGAAATTAATAAAGTTGTCTTTCTGCTACAAGATTTAATGGGTGATATCAGTCAGAATTAATAAATAGATCAATCTGACAGCTACGACTTGCTGCATTTAGATTTCTCTGCATAAAGACAGCCAAAGAGTACAGCAACATGACCCGCTTTATTATTATTATTTTCAGCATCAAAGAAATGATAAAGAAAAGTCACAGATTGTCATTTTTTATTTCAAGCGTCTCAGTTTTAGGTCTGCTTTGATGATGTCATTTGTGGTCTGCTTCAGTTCAAGTTGATTTGGAAGCCACATGAAAGATCCTGCTGGCAGATTTGGGGAATTATTATTATTATTATTTTTTTAAATAGCTTTTGAAAATGCATCAAACACAGTTTGAAAGTGTTATTATTCGTAAGTCTAAGTGTATCTGAAGGGCTCTTTCCCCTCCTAAGTGGCCCTGTGAGTCAGCTAAAGGGTCGCTTTCAAGCAGAGCAGCTGAGTACAAGCTTTCAGCCACCGCTTGCGAGCGACCAAGCCGCTTTTCAGTCCTCAACGGTGCTGTGGCAGTTATATAAGACCCACTTTGTATAAAAGAGCGGTTGAGTCAGCGTTAGGGGTCCTGAAGTGTAAAGGGGAAGTTTGGAGTAGAGTGGGCTGCTGGTGTTGTGTAAGCAGTTAATAATGCCATGAATTCTGCGGAATTACATCATCACAGCCAAGTCGAGTTTATTTATACAGCGCTTTTTCTAATCTTTATTTATATTAATGTGCCCCTGGCAAACAGGTTCACCATGGAGTTTCGCACAGAAAACCAAAAGACCCATAAGCAGATGAAAATGAGATGTAAATAACAACAGACACGTCACAGTGCTGGTTTCACAGGCTGTGTGGGTGTCAGGTGGATAGATTTGAGTATTATAAACACTGAATATGAAAATATGAATTTGTTTTGTGTGCCTAAATTAGGTTGGGTTCAAATATTGGCGTTGCATCGATATTTTTCTACCCATTATTCTTTTCGTGGTTCACTTTATCTTCTTACTCCTAACAAACAAGGCCACAGTTCTCTTGTTCCAAAAATAATGAAATACTAACAGAAATGTGATATAAAACTACAAAACACACAAACAAACGGATTATTTGTTTATTTTGTATTTTTACCATGTCCTCTCTCTCCAACTTTTGTTTTTTAGGGTTTCTTCCGGAAGCGTAAAACCAGTAACCTGGAGGCCTACGTCAACTGGTTCAACAGACTGAGTTTCCTGGTGGCCACTGAGATCTGTATGGTACGTTATTCTTAGATAGGGACACTTAAGAAATCTTGATGTCTCTTGTACGGGGACACATTTATTGGCTTCTTTTACACCCACACAAAAGTTGTTGTTCATTGGCCTTCATTCTGAAACTCATGTGTTCTGTCATTACAGCCAGTGAAGAAGAAACACAGAGCGCGTATCATAGAGTTCTTCATTGATGTGGCTCAGGAGTGTTTCAACATCGGCAACTTCAACTCCCTCATGGCGATTATCAGTGAGTATTTGACAGAAAACCCACTTTTCAAATGCCGAAAAATTGAAAGCATCCAACAAAGCTCTGCCCCTCCATACTGTTTTCATGACAGGTGGTTTCTGGGCAATGAAGTGCATTGTGGTTTCCACCATTTCTTTGTTGAATAGACAAACATTAAATTAAGTTCCAGCTGGAGTTTAGGCTAACAGTTCAAGAAAGTAAACTTTTAGTTAGTGGAGGCCTGTAGCAGTTCACTCTGCATCATATACTTACGTAGGTTCTCTGTCTTTCAGCCGGAATGAACATGAGTCCTGTTGCCAGACTGAGGAAAACTTGGAGTAAAGTCAATACTGACAAGTTCGAAATCCTGGAGGTAAGAAAACTTGCATACATCATCTGCACACATCAGTGATTCCCTGGTTCAATTATTATATTGTATTTTTCAATAGATTTTTATTTATTAAAAGCTGACTCCCAGCTTTTGGTGTGCTCAAACTTTGTGCATGCATGTATGTGTTTTATCAACATCTGCTCTGTCTGACCTCACTCAGCACCAAATGGACCCATCCAGTAACTTCACCAACTACCGCACTGCGCTCCGTGGCGCCACCCAGAGGTCTGAGACGGCACACAGCAGCCAGGAGAAGGTAAGGGGGCACACGGGGGTCTTCTGGACAGGAAAAAAAAAAATATATATCCCGAGTGTAAAATGTAAATTTAAACCTTCTGTTCTCGCTTTCTTCCAGATTGTGATCCCTTTCTTCAGTCTCCTCATTAAAGACATCTACTTCCTGAATGAAGGCTGTGCCAGCAGGCTGACCAACGGGCACATAAACTTTGAGGTCAGTCCACAATTTAAGAGATCGGTTGGTGAATCAGATTGAGGTCTTTGCCTTCTATGTGGTTGTTTTATATGAACAAACATTGTGAAAAGCTTGTTTAAACAGAGTAACATTTGATTATTTACTGTGAAATTGTGTAGCTGCTCCACAGTCATAGTAATGGCTTTGAGAAAAGGCTTTAAAGCCGTGTGTACTGGCACCCCCTTGTGGCTTAAATTGAGCACTACAGTTCCCCCTATTTTCTTTGAGATGACATTCAGAAAGTATGACAACTGTTGTTTTTTTTCTTTAAATCCTCTCCTTACAGTGCATTTTTGACAATGTTACAGAATGTTTTTTTTAAATTGTGTTAATAAAGTGTTAATAAAGTCTGTTGTCATTATGTTTAAACAGAAACTTTGGGAGCTTGCAAAGCAGGTGAGCGAATTCCTGGTTTGGCGTCAGGTGATTTGTCCGTTCGACAGAGACCGCCGGATCCTCCAGTACCTCGTCACCACGCCTGTCTTCACTGAAGACGGTCAGTATGCGATCTTCTCAGTATCAGTGTAATCCCATTAATTGCATGACTGCCATGTCTAGTCACAAAGTTGGAGAACAAATCAAACTCAGGCCTCATCTTGTTTTATTGCTGCAGAGCTGCACCTGGCCTCGTATGAGAGTGAAGGACCTGAGAACAACATGGAGAAAGACAGTCGGAGGTCTCTTAGGTGGGTGTACAAACACATGTGCACACACTCGAAACCATCAAGCCACCTCAATAACAACATATTAAATCTGTTAACATAATAACGCGATAATCTGTGTTCTGTTTTACAGATCTTCTCTCCTGCATCGAGAGAATCGGTCCTAAGAGAGCAACAATCTCCTCTGCTCTGCAAACTGTAAATGAAGAAGTATTTTAAAGCCACAGGTTCCTCCATATTATCTCATGGACACGTTTTTTGAATTCCCTTGGAGAACAGCTGGGCCCATATTCTCACAAATCAACAGAAGAATATACTGCAGCTTGTGGTCTTCGAGCTCACAAGAAGAAACAAGGATTTTTAAATCAAACCCTTTAACAAATCTTGATGATATTCATTAGGTGCCAAAGGACTTCAATGCTGCAGTTTTGAACCTCGTGATTCCCAAGAAGAGCTCGGAGTACTGATTTGCATCGTTAGCTGATCTTCTTCTTCAACATCAGCTCTGTCCAAGGCACTTAGAGGATTTCAGTCGACTGCAGAAGAAGTCAGACGTGTGGATTTTGTTTATATTACCAACGGACCTCTATCATGGGGACAACATATTATGGAGGGACCCATACTATGGAAGCGTAAAGGGCCAATTCTGTCTCTGAATGAGACGGATGTGGACCCCGATTTGGTTACATTGCAACATTAGTACTGCTTCTCTGCGTACATCCTGGCTGAGTTCAGTCTGGACCCACAGAGAGAGGAGAGATGCACTCTGAAAGGGAGATCATCGATTTGTATCATAAGTAACAGGCTGACTACTGCTTTCAGAAGCGGTGTTGTCTGCAGTGTTGTATTGTTGAGTGCTTGATTGTAATGGTAACACCGTGAGAAGCAACTGCACCACATCCTTTCCATTATTGTCTCAGTTTGCACACAACAACAATTACCGTCTGTTTTCGGGTCATTCGAGCCTTTGATATAATTTAAAAAACATAATGCAAGTCTATACATCGGCTGCACATTCCCAGACACATATTACAGACGCTGCAGTCATCCATCATGCTATTGGGCTCTACCATTTTGTGATGTGTGCACTTTGACTCAGTATTGGTGGTGCAAACTTTGCATCATAAACATCATGCTAATCATGCAAGTTAAATCAAATGCACTTCAGCGGGTTCTTGTGTATTGTACTATAGGATGTGGTGACTCCTATTTTAGGGCGTCTTTCTATACAGTATTAAGTTGTATTTTGTATCAGAAGGTAAAATAAATGTGTTTTTTCTTTATGTACTTTTTCTGAAATGTCACCGTGAGCTTGTTGCTGGTTGGCTTGCTCTGTGTTGGTAAGCTAGTTTTGGTAATACAACACCAGTATCATGTATGACAAGGAAGTGTTTTGGGTCTGAATGAAACAGAAACTGACTGTGTGTGTGTGTGTGTGTGTGTGTGTGTGTGTGTGCAGATTGGATACAAACAGGACCAGGATCCTCCTCTTCATCTCATTTGTGATGATGTAAGCTTGATGTGATTCTTAAAAATCTGCCTATGAGTGAACGTGATGCTATTTTTATGGTTTTTTCTTTGTTTTCAAAAAAGCTCATTTTACAAGTGTTTTCTCATGTATTCTTTTTTTTTTGTGTGTATCATTTGTGTTACCGGTCAGGGTACTTGTACTGAAGGTCTTTGTGAAAAGAGAATTATATTTTTTCTTTCAAATAAACAGAATATACTAAATAATGTGTTCTTTGGTTTGGCTTTTACTAATGCACAATAAATACGAAAAAACAGGTATAACATCACTAAATTCAATAACAACACTAGAATATAAGTAAAGACATTTATTTACAAAGCATGTTGAATCCGAACAATCATCTCTTGAGAGTACATGTCAGTTATCTTTAGCCAAAATCTGAAAAAAAGTGAAAAGTGTTGATCCTCATGGTTAAACATCAGTGACTCTGAACTCTGGTGAAGTTAATACAGCGGCCCTGGAGACAAACAATAAGACATTACAGTCAGAGGAGTTTATTACATAAAGAGGCAAATTCTGAGCTTGTTAACAGCATATGATATAAAACAACACAGGCAAACCAGAGGGGACGTGCATCATGTGTTAACTGATCTGACTCGTGCTTGAAATTGAAAAATCACATTTTGAGTTAATGTTGGCATCGAATTAGAGCACTTTCATCAGTTCAATCAGTAGACAACATCACACAAGGGGGAAAAAATATAAGGAAAAATCAAAATATCATCAGTAAATACTGTGTAATGGAAGACAATCCGAGAACACTGGTGTGCCTGTCGCCTGTTCAAGCTGTGTTTGAAGTGCTGACATTTACACTGTTATTTATAATGACTGAGTTGATGCAGTAAGCTGTTATTTGTCTGTTGGGTAGATAATTAGAGGGGGGAAATCGGGCTGTATTATTTTCTGTTATTATCTAATCAAATCACTTTTGGGTCAAGAGGGCAGATCCTTTTTATAATCAAATTAACTGGTGACACTTTATAGCAAACAAAGACTTGATTATTCCTTGGTGACACTGCAGACAGTCCGACAGGAACGAATGATGATCAAAGTATTCTGAATTGATAATCAGCAGTGTTTTCTTTCATCCAACAGGTTGAATTGTATAGGAGTTAAATACTGCAGATGTTTCTTACCTTGTCCTGAGGTGTCGGCCTCATGATTGCCACTCTGTCATACTGTCTTCTAAGTAATGCCCGCAATGCATCAAAACGCCCCTGAAAGTCAAGTCAAATCAGGTTAATTCAATAAAAAATGCAAGATAAAAAAGCAGATAAAGATTGGTATATAACATCTATTTGTATGTCTGTGAGAACAGCAGTGAAAGGGTCAGAATCAGATAAATATATAAGCCTTAAAGTGGTAAATATCTACCAATATACAAAGTTGCACAGTGCAGCAACAGACATTAAAGACTAACTATTGCAAAGAGCCTTTAATGTGAACAGTAATTAATTCACTATTAATGTCTCACCTTGATGGGAGTGTACCATTTGGACTGTGATGCGGGGTTGTAGACTGGAGGAGGTCGTGGTGGGGGTCGAAGCATGATGGGCTCCTCCACTCCCTCCGGCATTGTGACCACTGCATTTTTGGCTTTCTCTAGTCTTGATCCCTCCTCTGTGGACCCCATCTGCCCCCAACGTACCTACAGACCACGGGTACAAAACACAAACACCACAGACCGGTCAGTTAGTGGCAGCTAGAGACACTGAACACACACAGACTCCACAAGAACCAGTGTTTGTGTTCATCGACACAATTGTTTAGGTTAAGGATAAAAGTTTGTTTAACAGTAATACAAAAGTAGAAGGGCACAATTATATAATCATTCTTTCTTTATTCTATTACCTCCATGCGTTTGATTCCTCCAGGACCTCTGCCTCCGTAGTATGAAGCATCCACTGTAGGCCACCTGTGTGTGGGTGAAAGATCTTCTTCTGGCTCCTTGAAAAGAACAACATTAAAATGAAATAACTATACAGTGAGATCCAGTACCAATTTTGATTTGATCCAAAATTGAATTGATTCATTTAAGTGGCAAGTCAGTTTTGTGACATTTTCAAACAGGTCAACACAGAACAGAAACCACCCTGGCTGAGAACTGAAGCCGATGCTCGAGTGATGCAGTGCCACCAACAGTCAGTAGACACTTCCTTCACAGAGTCTCAAGCACTGTAGAGATCAACTCAGCTTCATCTGTCTTTAAATGATCTCCCTTTCTCTGCATTATAGAAAAATATCTCTACTTTTTTTAAGTCCACAAATCAAACATGCCACGTGGTGTCACTATAAAGTTGCTCTTTATACCTCAAGAGTTTTGACCTCTTAAAAGTTTGTTGTTTGTTTCCCTTCTTGGTGTATCTTGGAAATAGGTAAGGTTTTGCCAGAAACCCCTACTATGCTGTATATTCGAGCCAATTACAAGATGGCAACATGTGCTAGAACCCAATCTTCAGGCTCAGAGTTTCCATTCAGAACCTTGCTAGTGATGTAAGAGAAACATGTGTTTCAGCATTCTGTGTTCTACTCACAATAACAGGAGGGGGCGGTGGAGGTCGAGACGGGGGTGGGTCTCTTATCACCTGTAGGAAATCACATAAAAAAGTAATAAACTTAACACAGAAATAAAGAAGTGTTTTGCAACACGTGGGCTACTTCTATAAATAACAATAGCACTGAGTTATGGCCAGTGCTTTCACAAGGCCTGAACTGGAGATATACAGGCATACATCTGGGCTGACAACTCACCACAGTGCAGCAGAGAGGCCAGAACCACCAGAACAAAGCCAGAGCCAGCAACAGCAACAGAGCCAACAGCAACCAGAGCACCCAGGTCCCATCTGACTGCAAGAAACACACACTAATCAGCTACACATCCTGTGTTCATCATTACACTGGCACCAATGACACTGAGCCATGTGCATGTCCTCACTCAGGGATGGTTATTTTCACATTTTAAATCGCATGCTTCTCTCATCAGTTATAATGGGAAGCATGAGGGTTAAAAGTTTACAGTTTTGCTCTACAAGGCATACTGCAGCCTTTCGGTGCTGTAGTGATACAACTGTTATTACTGGCAACCTATCATGGAAGGTGTTTGTCTTTTTTTGGTACTATATGTTTGATACTCACACACGATGTAGCATAGATAGTAATGGGACTGGAGATGTAGGATTTTCCATTGTTGAGGCTGACCAGCACTTCGATTGATCTGCAATTATTAAACAGAATCAAAAAATCAGTGAGGACCATGATGAGACGGTGCATATGTGTATTTTTGGTGGAAAAATATCACGGTGTATTGTTTCTTGAGTTTTGTTTCTTGGTAACCTTGTCAGTTTCCCTGTTGACCTTCCATCAGTGCCAAACACTGACTCACTGAAAAAGGGAAGTATTTATGATTCATATTCTTATCGCTTTTTTTTTTCCAGATTTCCTTGTTTGCCATTATAGTTTGCAGTTAGATATTGTTTTTGTTCCAACATTCGAGGGTTGGACTCAACAGGGATTGTTTCAGCTTCGTCCCTGAGAAATTCAGTAGCGTGCATGAGTGTTTCAGTAATGGGGGGGTGTTACAGAGTGGGTGATACATGATGGAAAGTGAGAGGCGACTGGGGACAGATGGAGGGGGAGCGAGGGCGCTGTTTGAAGTGGGTGAAAATCGGCTTTGGCTCGCTCTCTAAATGCCACAGAGATATTCTGGTCGGACTGGCTTCAGTTCATACAACACTTTCAGCTGCTGAAAGATCTTCTGTAAACATTGTTCTCATTTCACTCTCCAGTAGAGACACACAACAGATTTCTAGTTTCTAATTTCAACCTGCTGCATCTGCTGCATTTGCACATGTTCTGATTAGACATAGGAAGAAATGTTGATGGATGGAAAGTTATAAATTGGGGCATGGGGATCTTCAAATGTAATTTTATAGATTTTATAGAGCAATTTTGAATTTACTTGAAGAAAAGACATTCAACGGCAAATGGAATACATTCTCTATAAGCCTGTTGTCAGACAAATGCCATGGTAGTGAGGTTATAAAATGAATTCATGCCAAACTATTTTCCAAAACAGGATTTTTCTTTCAAAAAAATTCACGTCTTTTTCTATTTAAGGGCAAATACAGGCTCAGTATTGGCTTGACGGTGGGATAGCAGGCTGGTGGGGCATGGAGATGCTCACGACTTTAATATCTAAAAGTATTTTCAGCAAACTCACAGCCTTTGGGGATAAATCAATTTAATCACAAGGGTTTTGCTGTGCAAAAATAAAGTAGGCCAGAAAACAAGCCCAGAAAGGACAGAAACTGACCATGAATAATGAATACTTCATTCACTATTTTCTGTGTTTTCTCAGGTGTAGATTAAGAAATTCCACGACCACTGGTTATTAACTGCAACTACATACCATTAACTTTAGATATAAATGACCAGGATTTGATATTGTCACTATATAATACTGTAATTGTAATTTAATTTGTAGTTACAATTTGAGGTTTTTTTGTCTTTATGGCTTCAGTTTTTTGTACTTTTACTTACAACTTATAAATAGTTTGACACAGTTACCAAAACTGTGTATAACTTGACTTACTGTCCGACCTCATGCAGAACAGGAGCTGGACACAGCAGATAGCCGTCTCTAACGACTTTTGGTTTCTGGTCTGAAAAGAGGCAGACACAAAAACTGTGAGAATTACTGCCTATGTCCAAAAAATATAAAATACACAACGTTTAGTTGTAAATGGAACCAAAGACCGATCACTTATGGCCTGCAAAACAAATTCATGCTGGTGATTATGACATTTTACCTGAAAGACAATAGAGACAATATATTTATTTTGTGTGCTTTTAGCAGAATACTTCTTAAATTTGTTTGACAATTTGCAATGCAATGATGCCTTCAGTAGCTAACTATTTTAGTCAGTAACTATTTTGAATGAATATATATTCAGATTCCCAGCCAGAATAAAACTTCAGAGCAACACAGCAATTGCAGAACAGATAAAAACAAGGTGGTTAGAAGTCAAAAAGGAATGTAATACACATTCACATGTTATCCCTCCTTGATGTCCTCTCAGTGACATTACGAGAACATTAATCTGTTAATAGACTAATGAGGCAGAGAACATGATCTCCCTCCCTCTGGCCTCAGTCTCATAATGTCTCCTCTGTTCTCTGGCTGAAGTCAATAAAAAGAAGCCACTGTTTGTTTCTGGACGACGTGACTCTGTCTTTCCACTGCAGCACAGACATCTGCACATTGTATCGCATTTCACTTCGTAGATGATGATATCCCAAAGTGCATTATAGTATATGAGCACGTTTTAGCATCAATGGTAAATAAACTTAAACCAGGGTTACAATAAGTGCATCCTTAGCATTAGCATCGAAATGCCTCCTGTATTTGAGCTGACCTATGAAGCACAAGATATAAGTGTGTTGAGTGTGTGGCATTTACTGACTGTAAGTCTCGTGGTTGACTGTGATGGAGCAGAGCATGTTGTCTGTCCTCCTGGATCCGCTGAAGCCACTGCCCCTCAGCACCACACTGAAAGACTCTGAGAAACATCAGACACATTACACAGCTGTGATAGTACTTTAAAATGCAGCAAACAGAAACAGCATTTATTAAACAGCAAATATGGCGATCGAGCAAATTAAAGTCTAAAGACTTACAGCCAGGCCAGCAGCTGTGTGAGGCTTCTTAGGCACAGGGGGCCAGTATGTTAAAACTAATACTAACATAATTCTAACGTGAAAATGTTAAGCAGGTGTATTGTTTACCAAGTTACCCATCTTAGTTTAGCTTGTTAATATGCTAACATTCACAAATTAGCATTAAGCCCAAAGTACTGCTGAGGCTGTCCTTAGTTTCACAGGTATTTAGACATAAACCACATTTCACTAAAGGATGCCTACATGGTTTTATGGAAAGTTAAGGGATCACCAAAGTTATAAAAATGCACCCTGAAAGCAACATTAATGTCAAATGTTAAAAACCAGTAGGTGATTTGAAGGTGGATGAGCAAAATCACCTAAATGCATCTCCCTTGTTAACCTGCCCTCCCCCCTCTCCATCCACTTGTAGCAGAGAAAGTTCAAGGGCGCGTTGTTTAGTTGAATATGTAAGTCTTGTCTGAATGACTTATTGATCCTTTATCTGACTGAGGTTTGTTATTTGTCTGCTATTGATAAATCCATGGCTCTGTCTGTGGTGCTGAAGTAGCAGATGGATTTGTAATTGCACTTTTTTTTCTCTCAGTCCTGCTCTTCCATCAGTTTGGTCTTGCATCTGTAATATTCTCTAAACTATGTACTATAAAAACTAAATTCTTTGCTGTATTTGAACCTATATACTAGTTAGAGGTTCATAGAGTCCCACTGCTGCCTGTAGTAATCCTATCATTTTCCTATGATCATTCAGTAGCGTATGTGGTGCTGAAAAAATAGACCCCAAGACCGAGCAACCTCTGTAACAAAATATTTTAGCGTAGACAAAACCACAGTTATGGTTAAGCTATCCTGTAAAAATAATTTGGTTTACATGGGTGTGCATGTGGTTTGAAAGCAGGGGGGTTGCTCCCATTTGGACATGACCCCTGTTAAAAATCAACAAATCTCGGACGCTAAAATGAAGTTAGGCAGGCACCAAAGTCATTAGGTGTCATCCTCTGGGGACCATGGCTGTCCGTACAACTTTTTTCCTGCATAATTATATTAAAATATTGGAACAAACTCTTCACCACTAACTTACCGTTCACACAAACACTCGACGGCTCTATTGTGAAGACGTCTGCACACGTCTGCTTCAGGATCTGTGTGTAGATACGGATATAACAGCTCAGGATGTAAGCATGATGTCAATCTCACTCAGAGTGCCGATAAATGTTTTTTGTGCATTGTTGTATTTGACTTGACCTCACCGAGTTGACGATGTCTTTGAGGGCATGAAACCCGGACAGCACTGGGTAGACTTGTTCTTTGCCGTCTGCTATGTCAGCAAGCTGAGAGAAAAATGAAATGGTTAAGCCGCATTAAAATTAATTTAGTTTAAAGACAACTGTACATTTCAGTGTTGCATTTCTTGTCGCCTCTTTGGGAGGTCTTCTGCCCGTTTGGGTTCAGTGCTTCAGCAGCGTTTAGGGAGGAAAAGGCTGTTTCTGGGAGATGAAAGCTCTGGACAGCTGGATGGAGCTTTTATCTCCTGCTTTAATGATAGCAGAACAGGAAGCTTGCCTGGCATTATTTAATTAGAGAGTGATGTAATTACTTCCTCCTCGGACTACAAAGTGATCAGTAACCGGGCAGAAGAACGCTTGAACCCGTCGACTGCTGAAGATTTTTCTGGTCATGGGTTATTAAAGTTTGAAGGCAATCCGATGTGCTTATTAATACTTATTTTACAGATCAATACCGTCACTAAAATGTGATTATAGTATGGTTCAGGGTGGAGGTTGTGCGACTATTGATGCCACTTTAAATGATTGATATTGTAGTATCATATTTCTCAATAAATGTAATTACAGTTTTTTTCTTTGCCCTGCAAATTTCATTACAGATAACATATGACCTGATGTTGACTATTGAAAAGATTACATATCACGACATTTCTTCAAACACGACAAATCAATCATTGTCAACCATTTAGATGTTGTATTGGATACTGCTTTATTCTTTTTTTTATCCCCCTATGAATTTCTTGCAGTCAACACAGTCAGCAGAACACAATTGGGCTCGTTCTTATTCTGTATTTAAAACCTTTAAGGACACATTCAGTTTAATGTCCGTTCTTTGCTGCTCCCATTCAATAACTGATACCTGCACAGGAAGAAATCAAATCCAATCCCTCCAAGGATATGATAACTCAAAAAATGCCACCATACAAAAATGATTCAATATTTTTCATAAACCAAATGCTGCATAAACCACTAACTGTAAATACCCTCCAGCTGCTTGCTGTTCTGTCCTCAGAAGGTTCCAGTTGAACTCAAACAGAATACGCAACAAGGTCAAGATGTGTTAATAATTCAGGGCCAAATAAAACTTGTCTATTGAAGATCTGACCACAACCAAACCTGGCACAGGCCAACACACACACAGAAAGACAAATACAACCTCAGTGTTTACACAACCAACAGAGTCAGTAACAGAGAGAAGTGTTCTTTCTCACAGTGCTGCTTAGCAGTCAGAGGCTGAAAGAGCATGAAAGTCCTCCTACCTGTTTGTGGTCAAAGTCCATGACCCCTACACAGTACACTCTGGCTCCATATCCTCTGGCTTTGTCAGCCTGGGAAGCATAACACAGAAAGTTCTGAGTCAAATTCTGCTTCTACTAACATATACTAAACCCATGTTTATGATCAGTTCTCAGAAAATAAATAAATGATAAACAATCACACAGGGGTTATATCTTATCGGCTTGAAAATGAGCC
Organism: Anoplopoma fimbria; assembly: GCF_027596085.1. NCBI lineage: Eukaryota > Metazoa > Chordata > Actinopteri > Perciformes > Anoplopomatidae > Anoplopoma > Anoplopoma fimbria. The sequence goes on along the minus strand of NC_072462.1, from coordinate 19,456,776 downwards.
GGTTGCTACTTGGGAGATGCATAATTTACCACTCTAAAAGCATATAGTGATAAATGATGCCTCTTCCAAGTAGCAACTGGCTCATTTCAATGCAACGTGATATACACATGCTTGAAACTGTTATTAGAGTGTCGTTAATCAGTAAAACAATAGAGTTTATTTGAGGAGTGTGTGTATGTGTCAGTGTGTCTCCTCAAACAACATTTATTCTGATTTCCAACACAAGATTTAAAAAGCAGAAAAAACACAAAGCACATGAATGAGAAAAATAACCTTTTAAATTATCTTCAGTAAAGTGTGAAGGTGTTTAATACCTCCTGTACGGTCAGTTCATAGGGGAAGACCTCCAGCTTGCCATCAGTCAGAGCGATGATGATGCTGGATGACGGTGAAGTTTGTGTCTTCATCTGCTCCGACACCTGAAGAGTGAAAGTTGACACAATCTCAGTGCAGCTCACACACATACTATATCTGATACCCATCTACTTTATTTTTCTTTATGTATTAGAATATTACAGTGTACAGTGAGACCGAATGGACCAAAATATACACACATAGCCAACAGCTGTGTTTTAGAGTAGATTTGACCAACTCTAACTAAGCACATTTAGTACGTTGATTGTGTTAAATTCCCTCTTTAGGTGTCAGTTTGTGTTGAAAATAGTAAAGTGGCCATGTGTGTTATTAGGAATATGGTTCCCAGTATACATGGGCAATCAGATGAGCGTACCTACCGCTTTCATGCCTTCATGCATGTACGTTTCACCTGCAGGTTTGATTTGGCTCAGCTTCTCCAAACCCTCGTCTATCTTCGACCTGCCCAGCCAGACCACAAACACAGTTTAAATAAAGACCGATAAGAGCTCAGTTTCTGTGTGATCTGGTTATCTGTGTTATGTTGTTTTTCAGTGAGGAGGAGGACGAGGAGGTAGAATAAGTTAGGTTAGGTAGTGAGGCAGAGAAGGAGAGAAAGAGAAAAAGGAAGTTTTAAAAAATGAATCTGGTACCTGTCTCCAGTTAGTGGCAGTATGACAACTGCTCTAGCTGAAAAGACTATGTAGGAAACCCTCATCCTGGGACTGAAACACACATATATATACATGATATATAATGTACTGAAACAAAACATGACATACAATTACATTACATAAGTACATAACTCTCTGGCAAGGTTTCACAACACAAGACCATTCTCCCTAGGTTTTGAAGTTTTATTTACATATCCCCATTTGCTTTAATCTGTATTTTGTTGTTCCGGTACTGACTTTGTGAAATGGCAATAAAGTTGAATTTAATCCAATAACATTATACGACATGACAAATCCAAGCACGCCACAATAATTAGTGACACAACATAGCAATGAACTATAATTTATATTAACAACACTGTAACAGAACTTGACATCAAATTATGTGGCTTTTAAATGTCATATAATGAAGTGTTTTGTGACAGCATGACATATGACATGACTTAATATAATATTTCTACATAACATTACAAAGCATATAATACCATGTCTCAAAAAATGACATGACATAAATAAATAAATCATGAAACTAATATTACAATTCATCAAGCAGAAGTTTTTTTCTACTTGGTAGGGATTCAAACCCTTCACCTCGTCACTGTTACTTCCTTTCTCTGCCCTTCAGGCTGTGAAGGGATACAGGACTGTCTGTTGTGGTCTGCACCAACTTCCACATCTGGCTGGATGTTTTTATTTTATATTTAGCCTAAAGATATCCCACACACCCTGCCAGCAGTTGGTGGCATGGTATGATGTATGCTAACCAAAATAGACATGGCCTACTTTCTACTCTTTACTACTGTTTGTACTATAATTTTAAAACCTTTAACCACTCACCAATGTCTGAAATAGTCTTTTTTTCATTAGTTTAAATATGACTAAAGTAAATTTTATATGCCCGCTTGCCTGCAAAGCCCTTTTTCACATGGTTTTGAACTGTGATATATAAAGTTTTATCATATTTTCTGCTGCTATTTATAGCATAGATACCCATAAAATCTGAGGAGGGGATGAGAGGAGTAGAGGGGCAGGAGAGAGAAGAAAAGGGGTACAACAGGCACTTTACTTACCTGACAAACCTGTTGGTGAGCTGCTCCACAAATCCATAGATATCATCCCAATGTCCGAAAACACTGCCTGACCTGCAAAACAGGCAGCAACATGGTAATAAATCACACTCACCCAAACATGAAGTTTCAAATATTTCCAACTCAAGATTTAACACCAAACATGCTGAACCCTGAAGGCAGCACAGGTGTGTAACAACACATTTGTATAGCTTATTTTTTTCTGTATAAACTGCATAAAGTTAGTTTTGATACTGCAAAATGGGTCTTGGTCAATTTATTCTGTTGTTGCATATGCCATAAAGACACAACTGATCTTTTATTCTGTTTTTGTTGGGAAGTCTGTTATGGACTTTTGTTCATACTTAACAACAACAAACACTGAGAGGAACTCTGAAGGCAATAAAAGTGAACTTTCTCAAAATATACACATCAAACACTGATGGTCACAACATAAAATACACTCTGTTCAACTTTGCAGTGAAGCAGCAGAGGAACTAAACTAAACACAGCCATACATGGAGAGGACTGAGTCAAGACTGTCTTTGCACTTTAGTAACAACTATTACATTACTATATTGGTCTGTCCCGATTCCCAGCACACCCATGCACGCAGGCAAATACAATCTGCATTAACTCACCTGTCCAAAACAAAATAAATATCAAACGCTCCATCACATGAAGCGTCGTCGACGTCATGCAACGACGAATTGGCGCACACACTTAGATAAAGTAGGATTTGGCACCATATCCATATCAGATCCATAATCCATGCGTTTCATATCAGCAGTGTGTTTGTTTCAATAAAAATCAGCGTCTTACATCCTCTTCTCAGCATCATCACATGTTCACATGTTGAATGTCAATGCACAGTGATAATGATAATGACATAAACAGGGCAGGGCACACATCTGCTGCATAACATTATCAACCGAGCAGCAGGAGAACAGAACTTCCCTCAGGATTCTTCAAATTAAACTGTAAATGAAAAAGCTTTATTAATCTATCCCTGGACATATGTTATTTAAGTCTACCTACATATAAAAAAAAAAATGATAATAGATATTATAAAACAGCTATTCAAATTGTTTTTAAAAAAAGCATGCAGAGGGATGGCGAAAAATATGTATTAATAATGTTAGTAAAGATATCATACAATGTTGTGCAAAATACAAAACAGTAAGAAGAATGTGTTGAAAAAGTCTTCATCACTTTAATTTATTTCTAATTTAATTCCTTTCTGCTTTCACCTTCTCCAATGTGCTTTTATTTTGAAGGCAAAAAAAACATGTTCAGGTGTTTTAGTTGGACTTGACTTTTGGTTGACATAGCAGCTTGCGTACCTAGTGACTGACTGAGATATATAAAAAGAATAGCAGACAGGATGACTTCACTACTAATTATATCACCCGTAAATGTTCTTGGTTTTCTTTTTTTCTTTTTATCCCCTCCTATAAAATATGTTATCCCTAGTCTTGTTAGAATTTGAAAAGTGTTTTTTACCAGGGTGCCATGTTTCAAGATTTTATCAAAATTCAACCAATGATCAGTTGAGCAGTGGTTCATTACAGTTCTCACTGACTCATATACCAATTATAATATATAATATAATTATCTCTGTATGCCTGATGTCTTTTCTTCTTCTCAGAACAAACAAGTCAAGGCATCATGGTCCAATAAATCTGTTGCAGATGGAAAAAGGAATTGAATGGGCTAACATAACGCCATTGGTATGTCAGATTGATTTGCTGCCATGCATGAGTATGATTCAAAATGTGACTCTGCAAAAGGAATGAAACCTTCTCCTTTGTCTCACGAGAAAAAGAAAAAAAGACTGGACTCTTTAAAGCATATCTCGTCAACACCAAAACATGACCATGTCCTCAAAGTCTTCATTTGAAGACATTAGTATTGAATAATGACAACATACATCATAAGTCTAAGATGTCTTTTGTGGGTAAGCCCTGTAATTATAGATGTCATTGCGTTTGTAGGGATCTAATGCATGTTGCAGCTTCCCAGTGTTTAATTTCAACTTTGGGGAGGATGAAGTCATAATATTTATCAACTCAATAACAACATACCCAAGTCATTGTGTCAGCAATTACGTCGACTCTGTTTAATATTTCCCTAGACAGGGATCCACCTTCAATATTTCATGGATGGCTTTCAGTTATGTGATCTGTGCTTTGTTTTTGGGTGTAGCAGTTGGATTATAGACAGAGACTCTTGTTGCATGTTGCCTCCAATCATTCTATTCTCTCTTCTCCATTCAAATAAACAGCAACTATAAAGTTTAAAACAACAAAGAAGTGACAAAATAGGAAAGCGAGATCACCAAGTAATCGTAAAATTAGTTATGAGGAAGATATTAACTGAACTGTGTGCAAAATGACTTAAATGTAGGTGAATGATGCAGTATAATAGAGTTAGTGTGTCAACCAGAAATATTCAACCTTCTCTTGTCTTGCCATCAGCCTTGGAACAAGTTGATTGAGAATGAACATGATACTGTCAGACAATGTGCAGTAAAATTGCTTTCCCAAACTTAACTCAAAGTGGAAATTAAAGAATTCTGGGATGTTAACACCTAAATTTAAAATAGGAAAAGTTATCTGCAGGTGGATGGATAGATGTATGCCAGAAGGAAAACTTGTCTTGTGTTTTCCAGGCTATAAGGACTGATGCCAGAAAGGAGGGATCATTACCATAGCAGCCATGCTCTCTTTTGACCTCAGTTAAAAAAAAAACATAGCAGAGA
>NC_072462.1:19384420-19449420 GCF_027596085.1 Anoplopoma fimbria | reverse complement strand
CCGGTGCAGTATTTTCATGCTGTCCAATGAGACTGTGAACATTTGGAGCCATCTCCTGGGTTTCCTGCTCTTCTTCTCTCTGGGGGTCAACGACCTCTCCTCAGTACTGCCGGCCTCTGGAGCGAAAAGAGAGGACTACGTCATCTACGCTATAGGACTATTCTGCTTCCAGGTAAGAGAAAGTCTTGCACCCTCGTCCAGATCTTGTTGTTTACTGTACTGTATATACATAAAACTGAATGCAACCTGTTCTGGCTGTCTTTGGTCCTCCCAATAACCTTTCTCACAAAAAGAATGTGCATGTTCTACAGGTGTATGTGTCTGTAATTTTACTACTTTAACAGTAATTAATGTCTGACTTTTACATGTCTACTTTTTTACAGCTGTTTACAAGTTTTAGTTAATTATGAACATCTGCATGAACTGAGTATTTGTTATTGTTTATAAATAAAGTATGTATGGCTTATTAAACTGATTCATGATGGTTCACGTTTCCTGCTGCAGGTGCAATCAGTTCACCTCAACCCACACAGGTGTGTAAGCTGTGTGTAGGTGTAGCTGTTGTAAAAGTGAGCCACAGTAAAGAGCTACGATAGCAGTGGTCAAGTAGTTCAGAGTTCCATTGTTCAATTTAAGAACGGCGTAAATTGTTTCTGTTTAGCAATGTTCAGTGAGTGTTGTAGGTTGTATAGCAGCTGATAATAATAAAGTTGTGCATGTAATAGATTACAAGTCAGTGTGATTTCAATTTACAGTAGGTATATAGTGTAGTATATGTGACCCGCACACCCTCCCTAAACCCCTTTTCTTTGTCCATATAAGTCCATATTGTGAGTATCTAGATTGTCCTTAAAAATCACTATTCCATGAGATTAGTTAATGTATTATAGTCACAGAAGGATTTAGTTGACTTACAATCTGAAAAGGTAAAGATATATTAATTAAAACAAATTATGAAAAAATAAAATAAAATAAAAAGCTGTAAACATAAATAATTCTGTGCGATGGCATGAGTGCAATTTTTGTCCAGTCTATAAATGGTACTGTGTGTTTTCATCACAGGTGTGCATGCTGTGTTCTGTGGGGTATCACCTGTTCTCGTGCCACCGATCAGAGAAGACTTGCCGTCGCTGGCTGTCTTTGGACTACGCAGGCATCTCTGTTGGCATCCTGGGCTGTTATGTACCCGGGATCTTCTACGCTTTCTACTGTAACGCTGTAAGTATGAACAGTCAACATTTGTTTCTCTCAAGACGCTAATAAAAAAACCGATGCTCCGGCTCTGATTTGACTGTATCTAATCGGTCATCCTCCTATCTTGCAGTTTTGGCGACAGGTCTACCTGCTGACAGTGTTGTCACTGATCCTGGCCGTCTTCTGCGCTCAGGTCCACCCTCATTACCTCAGCAACGACTGGCGACGGATTCGGATGACGATCTTCTGCTGTGTTACTGGCATCAGCGTGATTCCTGCATGTCACTGGGTCTGGCTCAATGGAGGATTCACCACTGATGTTGTACAGGTCAGGACACGGAGGGGTATTAGAAAACAAGCAAAGTGAGAACTTGAGCAAGAGCAGACTTAGATTTAGCTGTATTAAGGGAAGTGTTCCTCTAGTGATCATGTGACCACTCATGAATCTCAGCACTTTCTTCCCCCAACTGTACAACGTCCAGTCAAACAAACTTTGTTTTTTGTTGTATGTGCAGCTGTTCCTGCCTCGTGTGCTAGTGATGTACCTAATAGCTGGATCTGCCTTCTTGTTCTACGTCACCAAGATCCCTGAACGCTACTTCCCTGGTGAGTCATTCTCCTTGTTTTTTTTTGTGTGTGTACATGTAGGGAGCTGTATGGTTAAACCAAGTGAGACATTTGGTCAAGTGAACAAGAAGAAAACTTTAATTGAGGTTACTGTGTGACTATGAATAAACAAAGTTTTTTCAGTGTTAATTGTGTTTTTTTTGTATCAGTGAAGAGTCGCAGAAACTGTTGCTCCTCTCATTAGCTAAGCTGCAGCTCAAGGTTTAGAATGGTTCAAACCTCTGTTGTCTGGAACAAAAAAAACACATGGTCTCTTAAACCTCATTGATCTGTTCTCAGAAGCTGCAGCTTAAACTGCATCTGTAGTTTGGTCTGAACCCAGTAGAGGTCATCCTATCTGAGGTTTTACCTTAAACCTTCTGCAGACATGGTCGAACAGATGTAAAAAGTAAATATTTGAAGGAAAGACTTCAATACGTTTTAAAATATTGCCACTGTTTAATTACACTGAAACAGTGTCACAACTACCTCAATTCATTTTTTTCACTCAGAAAATGTGGCAGACAGAAGTGGTCAATGTATTAACAAATGCACTACTATAAGCCCAGTATGTGTAAGGTAGTGGACATGTTGCAAGTTTAGGACATCAGAAATGTTCAGCCTACTAAAGCCTGAATAACATTACCTTTATTAAATCCTTTCCAGCTGAACTGGAAAATCAAGCAGCTGTAACAGATCTCCTCCATTACCACGTATCGAGTCAATGCACAGTGCTGTAGTTTCTTTCACGGCTTGTTTGACTTGTCAAGCAGGAAAATCACACGTTTTACTAGTAACATTAATGATGGCACCAATCTAGGCAGGTGCCCCAGTGAACTATTACGGTGTGACAGGGAGCTGTGACCGATGTATGACATGCTTAGGTACTATTTCTAGACATTTAAATGTTAAATATCCTCCTAAAATATATTTTCATTCTTGATTGTTAAGAAAGTACGAGAATTAACAAAAACAATATGTACAGTATTTAGAGCCTTTTTTCCCCCCCCTCCTCTTCCAGGCCAGCTGAACTACCTGGGTGCCAGCCACCAGCTGTGGCACGTACTGGTGGTGGTGATGTTTTACTGGTGGCATCAAACAGCTGAACACATCATGCACTTCAGGCACAGCCGGTCCTGCCCGACCCCGACCAACAGCAGCTAAGTTGAACTGATCCAGTAATGTTATGGAAAGGCATTCTGTTGCAGGCTAAAAGCTATACATTTTAGTAGACATCAGTTCCACTCCTTATGTTAATATTAAAACACTTCTTACCAGTTAGCAGCTGGTTAGAAGTTGCTGCCTAAAGGTCTTCAACCACAAGCTCCTGACTGTAAGCTGCTAAGGTGTAAAACTGAGAATCTAATGGTAGCTCTTAGCTTTCACTGAGCTGTTGGTTACTGTTTGGCTGCTTTTAAAGGCCAGTATATACATTAAGTCTTCTCACTCCAACAGTAGATATCAGCTAGGAGTGACTAGACGCTACTGTAAATTTTAAAACCACTTAACCACCATAACCATTAAGATGCATGAAGTTGGAATTTAAATTGTTTTTTTAGAAATAGACTAGGGTTTGGTGTTTTTAATGTTTTATCTCATGGTTGGTTGAGATTGGGATTCTTTTTTTTTTTTTTTTTTTTTTTACAGAAGTTTTGTAAAATATCTACAAGGATTCCGTTGAATCAAACATAAATGCCTGTGTGAACAATTACTTTATATTTTATTCTATCAGTTCCTACAAGGTGAGATTGTATGAAATGTCTTGATGGAACTTCAACATGTGAACACTGTGAACTTTCGAACAAATAGCTAAAAGTCAATCACTATCACTCTGCAATGACTAAGAAGAAAATGTAGGAACCATATGTAGCCTACAGTACATTATTTTCTTAAATCTGTTTGATTCTTATGTGTACTGTTTTGTGTTTGGAACAAATAAGGTGGCAGTTTTGAATAACTCTTTACAGTGGCCAAATCCAGAATGTTAGTGCTGCATTGACAAGATGTCATATCAGCCTTAATAACAGAGCGACACAGTGATTCAACATATTGTACAATCAGCCTCTTTTGTTATCATTGCTAATAGTAGAGTATTAAATTAAACAGGACTCGTCATCACAAGGCAAGTGATGAAAAAGGCCTGACTCAATGGCTAGATCTGTTGATCATCTCCGCCCCACATCGGTCTCCTGATATGGTAAATGATTTTGGGTTCATATAAGGAGTCACCAACTACTGTATGTTTATTTGGAAAGTGGTTCATAAACCCAGTCTGCATGGCTGAAATGAGAAAAATGTTGATTGTAATATGGATGAAATTACCCTTTAACAACAGAACTGGACAATTAAGAAAACCAAAAAAACATTTTTGCTGACAATCCAGTGATTGGTAGCACCTAAACTCTCCCTGCTTTTAAATGAGGCCAGTGTTAAGTGTTACAGGTACCTGAAACACTTTGTTTCCCACATCACACTATGGGTCATATTACAATGTTTAGTGATTACTTTTTTTTTTACATAATTCCAATCATGTTTGTAGATTTTTGCCTTATTATCTTTGAGTATTTGTACTGTATACACACTTACTGTTACAATCTGTTTTGGGTCAAAAACAAACAATGATCAAACTCAGACTGATTTCATCTTTGCTGTTACACCACAACGCCAGTATGGTTCGTTCTTTTTATTTAGTACAAGTCAATGCTTGGGAAAAGATATGAATTTTAGTTGAGATCACTTACTGTTGCAGAGCTGCAAAACTGGAAGTGACTCTATTTTTGCCTTTTTGAGTGTGTGTTATTATTTTTCATCAAGAACATCTAATAATCATAAACTGCTTGATCTTGTTTTATCATCTCATGATTGTTTTATCCTGTGTTTGTGTTTTCCTTGAATATCATTTATATGATAAAGCATTGGCGCTGATTTTACGAAATGTATAATATTTATTTCAGTGCCTATGTGAAATTATATTTTTAAACATTTTGAATGAATAAAGAATGCTGAGAAATAAATTGCTGGGTTGTCTTATTTCCAATAGCTCAGGTTTACTTTGATTGATTTAATTGATTTTAATGTCTTTACCTAATCCATAATCATCCTGTTATCACTGGAGAGGACGCATCATGTGCTTATTTCTGCTGTTCATATTACTGAACAATAGAGGGCAGTATTGGTACAAAAGTTACCAATTCACAAGAAAACACTCAAAGAAAATCTTGATGCACATTTTCAAATTTTGTATATCACACTGACGCACACATTCAGTTCCCATGTTTCTCTCAATGTAAGGAAACGTGTTTGTTGCCGGATTTGACCAATTTAACCGTCCATTGTCTTCTAAGAAGGTGAATTCTCAGAGTGTTTTACATTTGAGGACTTTCTGTTCAGCCAGTGTGAAGTCACTTTAGTCAGCAAATTGAAAATGACATGCTTGTTAAACACATGGATCTCCTGATGACTCAGCAGGTTCAAAGTATCTGTCTCATAAGCAGGATATATACTGTAAATCCTCTTCTGTCTATATTGTGCATTAGGCTCAGGCGTCTCAGATTTATTTAAAACACAAACAATAATTTTATGATTTCACTCTTGTCTGGTGGGAATGCTGTCATCCTGAATTATTGTAATTTTTTTCCCAGTGGCTTTGTTAGTATGATAGTTATGTAAGAAAATGATATACCATCACAAAATCACCTCATGCAGTAATGAATATGTGTGCCAGTGGTGTCAGACACGGTATGATGGAAAACCTGTGAAACCTACTGTGAAAATGTAGTTGTCGTATAATTAAGGTAGTTTACTTTCAGTAGAGATTTTTTTGTTTGAGGTTGACTTTGTTAAAAGAATATTTGGACATTATGAGAAATACTTTTATTCACTTTCTTGCTCAGCGTTAGATGAAGACTGACACCACTCTCATGTCTGTTTGTTAAATCAACCATAGGTAACAAAATACGCCTACCTGCACCCCTTAAATATTTTTTATTGTGTACTAAAGCCAAAGTCAAAAAACAAATATTCGCCTTTTATAGAGGGTTCAGGAAGATACTGCTCAGGCACATAACCCCATTGTAAGAAAATGAATCTTCGTTTTTACACTTTTAAAAATTTTGTACAAATTGAACAAACAAGATAAAACGTGTTAGTTAGTGAGCTTAAGAGGTGCTGCCACTGTAAGCAGATTTGTACATTCATGCAGTTGTATATTTAATGGACACATAGATGTGTCCCTTCTAATGAATTGGGGGGGGGTGTGTGCACAAGTGACCAAGGAGCTGTGTCATGGGGGGCAATAGCTCCTGGTAGGGTTGCTTCCTTTGGCAAAAAAAGCAACTTAAGTCATTGATAGATATTACCCTGCTACGACAAATTTCGGTTAATAATGCCAATAATTCAGTCACAGACACAAGATCTTCACTAAAACGTTTCAGTTTTATTAAAGTATTGAACATTAAGGCAGTGTTTGTACTGTATAGGAGTGTTGAATGTCAACACTGTGAAAATGAAAGTCAAGCAGACTACACACATGTTTAACATCTGAAACGTGATGATGCAAGTGCCATTAATACATGGAAAGAGTTTGATGACAAAATAAGTGTATGAAAATACAAAATGATAAGCTTCTAAATTTACAAAAATGAATGTCTATATTTTAATACAACGGATGTTCATCAAAACTTTATGATACAGTAGTAAAGGTAAAAATACATCCTTTTTTAGATATTACATAAATTGGAGTACCTTCAAGTCAAGTTATGCACTTGGCAGCAACAGGATAAAAGACATCAGGAAAAAACAGTGATTCAATAACAAAGAGACAAAATCTGCTTCAAACATTCGATTTCACAAACCAGTAGCGGCCAAGCCTTTTGATAAAAATACGGCTTCACCTGCTGCCATTAGATTAGATAAACATTTCAGAAGCACCATATGATAACTTGCTTTCATCTAGCACCTGAGAAGAGATTGCAGATGTGTGCAAATCGTTTATTTTTTACGAGAAAAGTCATGCTGGGTCATCAGGGAAGAGGGCAAGAGTACAAGTATTTTGTGATGAGCCAATGTTTTCAAGGCAAGGCTGTCTCCGTGTGAAACTGAGGCTGAAAAAGCACTCCTTGTGAGTCACGTGAAGCTTCTGTTCGCGCCACGAGGGAGCGCTTCTTCTTTAAGTCAGGAAGAGTTTAATTGGCCTTTAGAAATTATTTTTAGCTCCAATTTTCAAAGTTGGAAACTCAGGAAATACTGCTAATAGTTGCTGAATATTTCATGTCTGAACTCTAGACTCCTGGATAAGAGCCATCATGGACTTTGGCCAAAGGCTTGAAGTGATATAAAAAGTAAAAACAGCTTTATTTGGAGTCAACATTGCTATATGACACAGATATTAATCAGCAATAAATAGGAACTAACCAGGAAGTTATTCTTAAACTGTCGGGCTTTGTAACTGTTACCGTTATATGCTGGCGCCAGGTCATTTTGCGGCGGTCTGTCCAAATTTTTGCTGTATTTGGAGAAAATACTGAATACAGATACCAAAATAGATACCAAATATTGAGGTATTGAAGGGCCCAAAACATCAAACAGTTACTTGATAGAATTCTCTTCCTAATTTGATCTTCTTGGTACCCCCATGTTTTCTGGAACAAAGCTTCCTAAAGAGCTAACTTGCAGTATGCAGTATGCAGTCATAGATGGCATGACATGAACATACCTCATATCATAATAGCATACCTCAATTCCTTCTTCTCCCAACTGTTCTAAACTACAGAGTCTTCTGACCTGCTTTCTGCTGCTGCAGATGTGCTGTTTGCATGAAGAACTGCTGTGTGAACTGTATGAAACAGCAGGCTGCTCATGTCTTTGTCATTTTCCCCAAAGAATTTTCCTTTCTGCAGAGTATCAATGACTGAGGTGTTACAGTTCGCGAGGAGCACGCTCACACTTATCTCTTTATATTCACTGACCAGCCCTTTAAACGTGGCCATGCCTGTTGAGTCGATGAAGGGTATGGCAGAGCAGTCTAAGACTATTGTGTGGAAAGCAAGTTCTCTTTGTACAAGTCCTACAACAACATCTGAGTCGTGTTTTTCACCATTTGCTTTGACCTGCTTTGAGGACATCTCTTTGGCCTTCTTTTCTACCTTTCTCCTCTTAGTCAGCTCCAAGAAAGGTTCAACTCCGACAGCTTTGTAGAGGGATTTGAGGAATGACTCCTTGTTTGCGTAGTAGAGCGGAGCCTGGAAGCGGAATACCTGAACCCGAGGTGGCGCCATGAGGTTCTTGTACTCGTCCAAGTCCTCGTAAAGATCAGTTTCATTGGCTCGGCCCAGGAGAGAGACCTTGCATCGGAAGTCAGATTAGATTAGATCATGAGATTACCAAAGGCCGATAATTGTCTTTTAGCATGTTGGAATTATTGTCATTTGTATCAGCTTTCCAAAACCATTATCAGCATTACTTTTATTAACTCACCTTAGGGTTCTGGGTCATAAAGATGATGCAGATCATGGAAAAAACTATCCCGATCACGAGACCAATCTCCACACTGATCAGAGCCGTGGCTGACAGGGTGACCAGCCAGACAATGCCATCGTTCCGGCTCGCACGCCACTTAGCTGGGAGGTCCATGAACTTCCTCAGTGCCCCACGAAGGCTTACAATGATGATACAGGCAAGAACACACTTCTGGAGGGCGTAGAAGAAAGGTGCAAAGAAGAGAAGGACGAGAAGGACAACTAGGGCGCTGATCAGACCGGAAATCTGATGGAGGAGCAGAGAAATGGAGAGAAAAAGGGCGGAGGAAGAAAAAGAGATTTTATAGAAAGTATCTTCCACAGAGTTTACATGAACTGATACAAAGCCGTATGTTTTGCTCCTCTGAATTGCAATGGCTCTACACATCCCCTCAGTACAGACTTTAGTGATGTTCCTAGAAACCATTCCCTCTGGGAACGAGAGCAAGAACCTGCCAACTTGAAGAAGAATTTCAAACAATTTTCAAAAGTATAAAAAATCCACCTGAGTCTGGCAGCCTGTTGAGTCCTTCACCATGGTTTTTGCCAATGCTGCACTGGTGGTGAAACAGTGGAAGAAGGAGGGGATGATATTACAAAAGCCGATGGCCAGCATCTCCTGGTTGGGACGAACCGTATAGCCATTTTTCTTAGCAAACATCTCGGACAGCGACACCGTGAAGGCAAAACTACAAGATAAAATGAAAGTTTGTTTACAAATTGAGCCTGTGAATTAATCTTTGCTCTTAAAAACGTCTGATATTAAAACACTGATTGGCCAGTGGTGACCATCATTCAAATGAGCCAATATATGTTTTTTAGAGCAGGAAATGTCCATTGTTGTATGACTATTGGACAAATGCAATCAGATAATGAGGGCATGTATCCCTGCCAGATGATAATCCAGCTATGAAATTGCATCTGTAACAACCTATATAAGAGACACACGTGGATGCCAAGCAAACATAATGTTATATGTGTTACACATTACCTAATGACGGCCAAAGGAATGGCATCCAGTATCAACCGTGACATCAGAGTAAAGCTGGGCACCTCGGGAGGAATGAACCCTGTGGGGATGTGACCGGATACACTGGAGCCGTACTTGCTGTTCAGATCCCCAAAATGGCTGGCCAGTGTAGCTCCTGCAACTATTATGAGCTCAGTCGGCAGAGGGATCTTAAGACGATCCTTGTAGCGGTCCTGGATCTCTTTCCCTGCCACTACAATAACAAAAATCCTACTGTTATTATATATCAAAGACAGTTAAGAATTTGCATTTTAGGATATAGAAATGTTTGGCCACGTTTCGTCCCGTGTCAGTTTTGGGAGCGTTGTTTATCATTAATTAAAAGCACATGAGATTGTTTATAACTTTACCTAATATAGAGATACAGATGATGCTGGTGATGAGGTCACACATGTTGGCCTTGTGAATGTTGGCGAAGATGTTGAACCAGGTGACGACAACTGTGCCGTATCCCTGGTGACGGGGGATCTTTAGACCCAACAGGTATTTAGCCTGCACGGTGAGGATGGTGAAAGAGGCTCCCGTGGCAAAACCATCGAGCATTGGAGACGAAAGGTATACAGAGACGAAGCCTAGCCGAAACACGGCCATCACGACCTGGTGAGGTGATAAGGAGGTGGAGCGGGAGAGGAAGAGGAACGAAAAGGGAGGGATAGGAGATGGATGGGAATGAAACGTGAGTCACTTATCAAACTAAATATCTCATCAATTACATGATGGATTGGCAATAAATTATTTTTGGTTCAGAGTGAAATTTCTCAGCAACTATTGGATGGGTTGCCATGAAACTTGGATATATTCACGTCCCCACTGTATCATTTGTAGGCAACTAACTAATGATCCCCTGACTTTTTATTTTGTGCTATCATTGGGACAAAACTTTGGTTTGTGACAAAAGTCCTGCAATAAGTAATAAACATGAGCCTGTTAACATTGTCACTGTGAACATGTAAGCACAACAATGACAGCATTTACCTCAAAGCAACGCTGTATGCAGCTTTGGTTTTCTTTTTTACATTATAATCCATTTATAATGCCGTTATCATGCCACCGTCAGTATCACCACCATTGCCACAGAAACTGCCTGCAGAGCGGTATAATTTAAATATGTCACTATAACAAGATACTAACAAAATGAGGGCCTCAAAGCATTGTCCATAGCGCTACAAAAAAAATGCACCTGCATACATTACCTGATAGACTCCGACCAGGAAGGTGAGTGCAGCAGCGATGCTGATGGAGTAACACTCCTTCCCACACTGCACACCCATCAGCTCCACGCTGTGAAGTGTGATGTTAGTGCTCAGTGTGGTATTAAACACATCAGAGTCCTCATTGAGGTCAAAACCTGCCAGGAACATCTCCTTATCCACCACCTGCAGGCAAGTAGAAGTCTTAATTAATGCATTAAATAAAATCTAAGAAATACAACTGTAAAAACATTACAATCCTCAGCGGCATTAAGTGATAAATCATGTTAATTGACCTCTTTCCAGGAATAAGTAGACTATTGGAAAGAATTGGAAACTATTTAAATGTACTAATTATATTTCAAAACAGATTGTTAATAGTGCAAGTAATTTAATAATTTAATCCCAAAATATAAAAAAATGATGGGTTATTTTATTCAAATTCGCTTCGTGAATGTTGAAACATTTATTTTCTTTCCTATGCATGCTAAACAAATTATAATCATCCTTTTTATTTAATCTTCATCCGTTTCATTTCCATTTTTAGAAAAGACCCAAATTGTATGATTGTTGCTTGCCACCTGTGATCCATTGCAGTACCTGTCCAACCATGAGGCTCATGAGGCTGAAGATCCCCACAGAGACATGTCTGGACGTCCCCATGAGGAAGTAGATGATGTTGGCGTAAAATGAGGTGTATAAACCATAGATGGGCTCCACTCCTGCCAGCAGGCAGTAGGCGATGGCCTGCGGTACCAAGATGATACCAATGATCACTCCGGACATCACATCGCCCCAGACGTACTCGCGGAGCTTGTATTTAGGCAGCCAGCGCACAACTGGGAAGAACCCGGTCAGGGTGGATCGGACTCTGGGCACCGAGCAGGTCACACCCTGCTTCAGCTTGGATTTGAGGACTGAAACTGTGGGCTGCCGCTGGCGAGCCCGACGTTCAAGGACAGGCGGCGTGACCTTGGTGACCTCCTCCATGGTCTTAGGGAGGATGAGGAGGCAGCAAGGTGAGAGGAAGAGGGAGGGGAGGTGGATAGTGTGGTCAGCTGTGCTCCTGTGAGGCAGGGAGAGAGGGAAGGGAGATATGAATGACAAAGAAAGGGAAAGTGAAACAGTGAATATCAATAGAGATAACTATCCATAGATAAAATACTGTATTTTTTCCTGTTATGTCACTTTCACACTAGGCATGTTTGCTGTGGTATACTGTAATTCTGGGGCATTTACACATTCGCCTTATAGGAATGGTGCTATTTGTAGTTTTTTGGGGTTGGGACATCATCCTTTAAATTTGAATTCCACCCTTTGTGTGAATGTTCAGTCAGGATTATGAATTCAGTGTTTTACGGTGATTGACTTTCTTGTTTCCAAAACAAACTCAGTGTACAAAACAAAAAGAGTAAACCAAAGACAATTGGCCTGTTAAACTTTAATGAAAAGTTGTGCAACTGTACAGACATGGTTAAAGTGATGGATTAGAACACAGGTTAGTCAGTGACTAAGGCATCCTGTTGTGAGCCAGTGATAGTACTGTAGACATCTACACTGTAAAAAATCATTAACATACAGTGTTAAGGTATTTTGTCCACTTTAGTCCAAATGTGTACTCGTTCTTCTCATGAACTGCTTCTTTCTTTTGACACTTTAACTGTTCACTATACTGATAGGCCTACCAGTGACGCACTCCTTCTTGGTTAACTGTACCGGTGTTCTGATGTGTTGCGGTCTGATATGTGGGTTGGGCTGAGTAAGGAAAGGGCCATTATAAAAGTATGCCAGAGCAATGGGAGGGCTGAGAAAATGTCTTTATATTGACTGCAAGAATGCCGTGAAATCAGTCTCTGAAAAAATTGAAAAATCTCTAGACAACATTTTTAGCCCTGTTAGCTACATGGGTCAATGGCAAATAAATGGATTGCCATCTAATTTTGTACGAGAGACTTCAGACAGAACAGAGTGAAATATGAGAGAGAGAAGAGGAGATGCTCACTGCAGCGTAATAATAATTGAAACAAAAACATTAAAAAGTACCAGTAAAAAACACCGGTAACATCAGGGCTTATTAACACACCAGTATTTAATATTTTAGCACTGGGGCCATTTAATACAGAGTGTAGGTAACCCAAAAAATTTTTTTAGGTAATTTTTTTACGTTGCTGTAGAAACATGGCAGCACAATTTGGCGGACTTCATGGAATCATGTTGATATAAATGACTCTTTTTAAGCTGACGAAAACACAACAATTCTTAGTTTTGGGTTATTATACACTAATGAACATAGTTATGACTAATATATTCTATTTCTGCAAATGAATCTCCCTAAATGTAACACACTGTTCCTTTAACATGCTAGCTTGCTGATGGGACGCCGGCAGGCAGGCTGACATACTGTCTTTTGAAGGCTGTAGCCGGCTCAGTTTTAAATCCAGAGAGAAGTTACTGGTGTCATATGAAACTAGAACGAATGAAACCTAAGGCATCAATTGGTGCAACCATGCCAAAAACGAGACGTCTTTGTATAAAATGACCTGTTGTGACCTCTAGGATAATCACAGCTTCATGGAACTTTACAACCACAAACTAAAGACCTTGGGCATTCAAAAGATGACTGGCTATCCTAGGTATATTGTCAATAAGGGGATTTCTGAACAGTTTTTAAAAACAGAAGTAATCGTTTTTGATTCTTAATTATAGCGTTATTTTTTCTATGGTTTTCCTGGGGGTCTTGCTCTCTAATGTGAAATTTGTAATGGATTTCTGATAATTTACATCATCAATTCTCAAGTGGTAAAAAAATGGTTAAATTAAGCACCAAATCTGTGTAATAAATGGCATCAACAACTTATGAGACTTAATATAGCATAGGAATGGCCACCATATGCTTCCATCATAATGTTCTAAGCCCTATTCACTTTCAAAACTAATGTTATTTCAATTATTTCATTAATATTAATTTATGATTCATGAATAGAATAACTTGTGCTTCATGCCAAATTCAAATTAAGTTCCCAGCTTTCAGATGATGTTTACTACTTCTGTGGCATATACTGTTGACCTTTTATCTACCCCTGATCAACCACTGCCCCCAGCCCTCCCCTACAGAAAAATGGGCATTTATTACTTATTTACTGTTAACTAAACTTTAAAGCAGAAATGTATCCTACATGTGTAATAGTATCAGCGTTACATGATGGTCCAAATTCTGTTTCTGTGTGTTTCCACAGAAAATAATACCACGAAACTGGTTCAATTGTTTATAAAAACCATAACTAACAACACCTATCTAAACTACACATCATCAAACGAAAGCCAATGTCCAACACATTCATGACACTCATGAATAAAGCTAGTTTATTCGACAGGTTACAGAAGGCCTTTCTAACAAGGTGAACTGTTTTCAGTAGCAGCTGCATTTTATTGGAGATCACCATGTCACAGAAACCATTAAACACTCTAAATGATGTGTTATCTGCCATCACAACACTGGTATGCGCTGTGATTTAGACTTCCTGTGGCAGAGCTGGCAGCAGTCACGGTCTGATATGACAGCGGGATGAAGAATAGAGGAATGATTTATTTTATGTATACTTACATCAGATTTGTCGTTTTGCATTTTTTTTTAATCAGATATAAGTTCCAACATGCTTTTTTCTGTCTTTCCTTCTTTTCCTTTTTTTTCTACTCACTGTTTCTAGGCAGTTTTACTTGGCTTGACAATAATTGCTCACTTTGCATCAAAAACAAACCAACACATAGGCCTGTGTTCATATGGGTCTTATAAATCCAACCTGACCATTTTAACAGATAAAAGACACGGGAGATAATTAATGAGCCTTTTACAAATTCCCAAAAAAGAGACCAAGAACTACCTCACATTTGTGTTTAACACCGCTTACAACAAAATGTCCACCTAAACAAAGTTTTTCTTTCAAGAAACTCACCCGATTGACTGCTGAGCATGACAGGAGTCACACTGAGGATCCTTTACAACCAAATAATAAGATTTACTTCAACGTCAACTCTAAACAGCGCTGAAAACATTTAATCTAAGCTGTTTCTAATCAATGTTCTCCGCCTTTAATCATGTGATAAAGGAATCACCACTTAATGCTTTGAAATTACCATAGACTGTGTAGCTTCCTTTCTTTGCCTTTCAAGTGAAGTTAAAGTATTTTCTATCCAGTCATGTAACAAGTCTAAAAGGGTGAAAATAACTGGCTTCACATCTTAAGCAGCTCCCTGTTACTGAAAACCCAGCGACCCTTTTTTTTTTTTTTTTTACCAATTTTAATCAATCAATTCATATAAAATCTTAAATATCAACTTTTTTTCAATCCACTGAATTGACAACAACTGAAATATAATGAATGGTTATTTATTATAGGCATGTGCGGATACAAAAAAACTATTTAAGTATGATTGTGTTGACCAAAAGTATAAAGATATCCAAATTTTCATGACTTTTAAAAACCTTAAGCATCAGTCAGACACTGAGTTGCTGAATCTGCAAACAGTGCTAAACTACTGAAGCCAGGACTATTGTCCCTTTCAATTGTAAAACACAACAATAAAAATACAACATGACGTTACTGTGAAAGCTGGTAGTTTCACCACTTGACAATGAGAGAAAAATCCATTCAATTTGCACAAAAATCCACACGAGCCCAATACTCTTCCGACTCCCAAATTTGCTTTGTGGCTGATGGAGATTTTGAGAACAGGTGCTTTTGAAAAGATGTAAATCATTCTCCAAACCTTAATGTTTAACTGACCTTGCAAAGCCAACAGCTGACAGGCAGTTTTTAATAGATTTGCCATTAAAGAAAAAATCATAAAAGAAACAGTGATTACCACTTAAATGACATTCCTAAGTACCTGACTGAGTAAGAAAGGGCATACCAACAGCTCCCCAACTTAAGTATTTATATATTTAAGTAATACGAAATGGGAAATCCTCCTAATTGGATCATAAGAGCATAACTGTAGTATATCCTGTAATTCTTACCTGTTCAAAATTTGTTATTCCAAAATGAATGACTATTTATATTCCAATAATAGTCCATGAAAGAATGTTGATTGCCCTGCATGTTTATTATGATCCAAATTACCTATGAAGGAACGTATGTGCTGCAGATATCTTTTCACCTGCAGATCATCAACAATGTGCTCCCAACAGCACCTTTATCTACTCTCATACTCCAGTCATATTATCACTACTCTAAAGATGCTTTCCAGGAGGAATAAAAAAGCAACTTAGAAAAGCATCAGTGGTTCTTTCTTGGAATCACAATTACAGTCAGTAATTGGAAAACACACTCACCTGCAGAGTCACTGGACAGGGACAAACAGGAACACAAGTCTCTGATGTGTCGTATTTAAATCAGCTCTGTGTCGACGGCTCTAACTTCTTCTCATTCTATCTCTTTCTCTGTCACTCTTTATATGTAGCTCTCTCTCTTTGTCTCCACTGTCATCCGAGCAGTCGGACAGCAGTGAGTGTGATCTCTGCTGGATAAATAGTGAGATAAGAGCAGCCCTTTGCTCGCCCTCAATCAGTCCCCTATTGGCTTTGGTCACAAAGAGTGGGTGCGGCTTGTGTGTGTATGTGTGTGTGTGTGTGTGTGTGTGTGTGTGTGTGTGTGTGTGTGTGTGTGTGTGTGTGTGTGTGTGTGTGTGTGTTTGTGTGTAGAGGAGGCAACTCTGGACAAGAGGTTAAATCCAGTCAATATTTTACTTTTAATCACAGTGTATATCTGCCCTGCAGGAGGCCAGCGCCTGCAATCACCTTTACAAAGTGAAAATGAGCACAGACCCGTATGTCAGCATGTCATACTGTTTAAATACATCCAGTAGTGACAGAGTGGACTACATAGCAAACAGAAGATTAACCCCTGTTGTCTTTGTGAACGGCGTCAGAAACAACAGATATATATGTCTTCAGACAAATACACTAAGATTAGATCAGTGTTGTTTGGAAAAGCCAGTGGGTAAATTTACCCACTGGCTTATCCTACCCCACTGTCCTACATGAAGTGGTGGTATTTTGAAGTCTTTGATTTTTTGTGAGAAAGTACAGCTATCAGTTCGAGGTCAGACTGGTGTCAAAAGTCTGCAGCTTTCAAATTACTAACGAAAAAAAGAGAAAGGAACAATGTTTACTGTGTATTACCTGCTTCAAGAAAGCTCAAAAAAGTTTATGCTAGTTGATTATAAAAAGGAAAACAATGCCTCCTTGGTAAAAGAACTTCAACAATCCAAAATGCTACAGCAGTACTTAAAATCCTGCATGATTTGAACACTGTCTGTCTGTCTGTCTTTCTGGAGCTGTTGGACATACGCCTTTGCTTTTAGGCCTTGATGGGGGCATTCAGTACAAGATGGAAGAATCTTTAACATCAAATCTTCAAGCTCAACTAATCAAACCAGTGGTTTTTCAACAATGGAGCTCCCCTAACTGGTTACTGAGACTGCCGCTGTCGGCTCAGCAGTGATTACTGAAACACTGCGAACGATGTGTTTGCAGTCTGATGGGGGGAGGGGGTGGGGTACATCATTTATCATCTATGGGATAAATACTGGCAATGTAATGCTTTTATTAAAATGAAACAAGACTCAGAGATTAAGACAGAACTTCAGATTTTCTTTATAATGAGGGCTACAATCCACTATCTGAGACAAAAGTGTGTCCGTGTGTGTTTGTGGAAGTGTGTGGGTGTGTCACTGTGTGCATTATATGCTGTACT
This sequence comes from Anoplopoma fimbria, assembly GCF_027596085.1. Classification (NCBI taxonomy): domain Eukaryota; kingdom Metazoa; phylum Chordata; class Actinopteri; order Perciformes; family Anoplopomatidae; genus Anoplopoma; species Anoplopoma fimbria. Next base: position 19,432,130 of record NC_072462.1, on the reverse strand, counting down.
GAATGGCATCATTGTCATTGTGGAAACATTGCAGTTTACTTCTTCTTATCCAGTCAGTCACTGTTTAGATTGGAGTCACATATGTAAAACTTCAGAAATATCAAAGGAGAGGGGCCATCTTTTCGGTTCAAGCATTTGTTTTTGTGTGTGTGTTTTACATGACAATATCCGTGCACAGGAAGACTGGAACATCACGTCCGACGGACAAAAGGCAGACAAAACCAAACAATCGGAACATGTGAGGAGTTTCCGCCTGTCTTGTCGCCTTAATTGACCCCTCTCCCTTCAACTTGAGAGGATTACTGCACTGCTCCTTTAAATTCACCGGCAGCATCATCAGTCTGCTCCACTGTCTACATGATGCATCAGCTGTCCAGCATGAATATTTGGACACCGTTTGTCTCTTTTCCTGGTAACTGACCATTCAAAACGTGAAAGGACTCACCCAAAGAGGACCAGAGGAGCAAACAGGAGGCAACATCAGCCATACCTCCCTGACTGGTGCCTCTGCATCCACCATCAGTCTGTGTTTGTCTATATACAGCCGTCCACTCTGCTGCTCACTGACTGCCTCTGTCTTCTTCCTGCTTCCTTCTGCAAAGCATGATGGGAGCAGCAACCCCCCGTCGTGTTCCTGTGTGCGGATTGGAGCCGAGCAGAGGGGGAGGGGAGAGAGGGGAAGGAATGGAGGGAGGAGGGACTGTTGCCAGTGGATGATAGTTACCATGGTGACTTAGTATGTATTCAGATTGATGCCGCCTTAGTTAGTGATTCCTGTTTTTAAAAAAAGACCATTACCACTACACATTTCTTTGTTTAAGCACCATACCCAGAGCTCCATTATCATCCTAAGAATGTTAGAAACACATCATCAATGAGCCACATGGGTTTTTTCATGATTAACATCGACCCTGTAGTTTTTTGGAGTCAATCCCACAAACACTGTCCTCACTGACACACCTGTTTTACAACGTGTGTATAAATCTGCCCATCAAGATAGTCCATAACAAATTCATAGTCTCCTCCCATTTGAGTAACATTTGCCAAAACCTACAGTGCCAGCTTTTTTTCAAGACATTGTTTTGCTTTAAATTTCTGAAAAGGATGTATGTGTTTAGAAGCAGCCAATGGGTTTTTGTCTTAGAGCCACAGATTTTCAGATTTCAGATGGAGTTGGGAACTGGTTCATTCTAATTACAATACTGTCTTTCAGCAACTTTCTACTCACCGATGTCTTTTCGTCACTATAAACACAGAGGATACAACAGATCCTGCCTCTCGGTAATGTATGAATCTGTGAGTTTCCCTCAAAACAACAGTGCAAACAAATTCTACAATACTACTTGTATATATGTGTTTTTTGGATAAGAACTTAAAGCATGAACATTTTTATACTGTCAGTTAGAGTCACAAACCAAAATATAAGTATCACTCCACTGCATTTCCCCTGACTTATATGAAAGAATATCTTTAGTGTTTCATTGTCTTTTTTAGCTCTTTGTTTCTATTTTCTGGCACACAACTTTGCAGTTTTGGTTCACTCTCATTGCTCTCATCAGCATTATTTTCAACAAAAACAACAACAACTGTACGCTATCTGCTCAGCCCCAAACGCAGACAAAGTTAGTGTCTAGCTGATGAACAAAGTGGAGCATTTGGCGATTAAAATGCCAGACTTTCACTTTCACCCAGGTGAGCTGTTTGTGTCCCGTGTGAAACCAGAAATCAACGCTGACTTAATTGTGATATAACTTCCATACTCAAGTAATACCTACTTCCGTAGTTATTGTAACCCAGATGTTGACTTATTTAGGTCATTACTTCTGTGACCCCACTTACGTTTTTCTTTTTAACCCAAGCATTAACTTATTTATCTCTCACTTCCTTACTTAAGTAACACCACCTTTGTAGTTATTTTAACCCAAACGTTGACTTACATACTTAAGTAACGCTTCTTCTGTAGCTATTTTAACCCAAGCCACAATCTTTTCCTAAATTCAACCAAGTAGTTTTGTTGCCTAAACACCGCAGGGGCTTTCACAGACACATTGGTGTTGCTGGACATTCGTAGGAAAACACACAAATAATAGTTACGATAATAACTTTGTAGCAGGATGAGCTATTAAAGAAAAACCACCTTTGAAAACTGTGAAAAGCTGACTCTGTCTAACCTTCTCTAAACAGAGAGGATGTTTCCGTTTACTCTCTGATAACCCCATGACATGCAACCACTTAACCTCTTCTTCTCCCCCAACATTTCCCAAGACTTACAAGGGTCCTACAGTAAAACTCGGAAGAGCTCATTCATTCTACTTATTATTAACCCCCGGACGTGTCTGTGAGGAACGTAAATGTTTAAGGAAGATAAGCTGTAACACAGGAAAAGTCACGCACACAAAATGCCTGCTGTCAGGTGGTTGCTTACTTTAATCATCTCAGAGAAAGTTAAAGACCTGCTATCAGTGTTTGAGTGAGGTTAGGTATAAAGAGAGGCAACTTGTTGACTCAGCGGAACAAATCAGTGAAGTGAAGTGTTTCTCACTCTTAAACTCACGGGTTCTTTAAATTGAACTCGTCACCTTTCTCAGAACATGACATTTTGAGCTTGTAAAAAGTTTGTATTAATATCCATGCAGCCTACCCCTGTGCAGTGTTCCAGGAACATGCAGTGCAGTAAACGACATTTTCCATGAGTAATCATTGTTTTAGTAAAAGTTTTACCAGCAGCATTGGAAAATGTCAACGTTTGCTGTTTGATGATAAACCAGGTAAATATCAAATTTGAACCATTTACAAGGTTATTTGCTTTCACAGACAAAAATATACTCAATTAAGTTGCCTCCTCAGATTGATTTTTTGATTAATCATACATATATAAGCATTGAATCTATTTAAGAAATCTTTTTAACAGCTTTTCACTGACAAAATCTGAGTGTCAGAAACTTTCTTGCCTACTTTATTTCCATTTTAACAAGCACCTGTAGAAGTTTCTCCTTCTACTCAGTTGACTTGATTGCTAACTGATTGCACCTCTGGCAGGTATATTTAAGTGACCTGAACCCCAGAAATTGTAAGCACAGATGAAAGTCTAAGGATTGAAATGTTTGCTATTGATATGTTTAACTAAGTGCACTGAAAATATGGCAATTTGCAATGTAACTGTAATGTTGAATGCTGTTATTTTTGTTAATTCTTTAACTGAAAATGATTCAGCATGGAGTTTCATGTTAGCAATAAAACCTGCATGGTTATCAAATAATGCTACAATAAAAGCATAGCAATAAATTATGGTTTAGGTGATGTACTAGCTGAATATGTCGCACAATTGTAACATTTCCATAATTGTTTAATAGGCCTTTTTACACTTTTTTTTTGTGTGTCTTGTAATAGTAGGACAAGCACAGGTGTCACTAATGACATTAACAATGGCTCTGTTTATTTCAAGTGTCCCAGTAAGCCATGACAGTGTGTCAGTGAGCCAGCATGCACAATCCAAACCAAAGCGGCTGAATGGAATTCAGTAGTGCTTACACTGTAACATGTCAAACAAACAGTGTGTGGTGAAAAAAAGCTGCTGGAATTGTGTCCACAATATAAAGTAACAGTCAACTTGAAAGAAATTGTACTGTAGCTCCATCTAGTGGCAGTGAGGAGAAAAGCTGGTAGGGTGTTAGAGCTGATATTAAGGCAACTGATGCTTTTTTCTCCCTGCAGTCTGATAACTGATCACCCTCAATGTCAGTTCTGTGTGCTAATTACATTATTCCCACATTCTTCATGCATAATTGTCACAGTATTTGCAAGCAAGTGGCTCATTGTGTTGGCGTAGTTGTGTCTAGCTCCCTACCTGCTGTTATTTTAAAAAATCCATGAATGATTGAAAGGTTAAAACATTAATAAACATTAGAGAGACATTTTTCACTGGACTTCTATCAGAGTGATGACCATTCTCCCACCAGGCAGGCAGCTTATAACCCAGATAAAATACTTGCACACTTTTCTATCTTCTTGTATTCTTCTTTCTGTGGTCTGTCAAATGGGACCGTATGTCGGCATAAATTATTTTCATTAGGTTTCTGATAACATCATAAGTCAGTTTTACAGACATTAAATCACATTATTGGGAAGCTGGTTCTGAATAATGACCAGGCTCAGGGTTACCTGTTTGAGAGAGTCTGAAAGGAGTCAGTCCGATATGGTTCCCAAAGAGAAGCTCAGGGGAGGTGGGGAGGTAAACCAGATGTTCAGAAGACAAACCAATCTTTGAAGTCTTTTTATTCATATACTTCATATAAAGCAGAAATCTCACCTTGGTGTCACTTGTCAAAGTTTGTTTTGGTGTTTGGAATAAGCTCATTGTTGCTCCTTGTGGCCGACCACTACAACTGTAGTTCTCACCTATGTTTAAGTACCAGTGTTTTTTGGTCCTCTGGTTACTGCTTTGATGTTGAGGCTGACTTCTTACCTCCACATGGAAAGACAGAAGTGATAAATCCCCCTGGAAGATTTTTTAAAATCCTATCACACTTTAAATCCTTGAGGAAATTATTTTTGCAGTGGACATATCTGTTAGAAAAGCAGATTAGGCTGGATTCAGACAGGAACAAAAAACTAACATGACTCATTTCTAGCAGCCCATAGAAGGATAAAATATGTGTTCTGTGTCCCATGGGGTTAAAAATAATTTTGTTAACTTCCGAAATATCTTGGAGCCGAGATGCGTTTAGAAAACCCAGGTCTAGCTTTGGCACTGCTGTGCTATGAGGCAAATCCTTGAGATCTTCATGCTCTAGACAGTAAGTAAGCCCAGAGAGATTGTGTTGGAGTCCGTGAGTTTCGAGAGGGCTCACAGAATTATGAATTCCTCCTCTGGATTTTTCCCCTGATTTGTTAATGGCCAGCAGACTCAGGGGAGTCAGCACCAATCAACCAAGCAAATCAGAGCGAGGATTGTTTTCAGCGGCGGAGGGAATGATCGGGTATAATCGTGTTTGCTGTTATCAAAAAGGCTTCCTGACGAGGGGCTTTGTGTGTAATCGCCGCCTGCCCCCGCCAACAGTAATAAAGGGTCGTTAAAAATGTGTTTCAGGCCCACACAGAATAATATTAGTCTGTGCTTGATGTTCATGTTGTCTTACTGATGACAGAGCTCAAGATAAGATGTGTAAATCATCAAAAGAAAGATATGCAAAGACTAAAATAGTCAAGTCCACTTACCTAAAATGGGGAAAAATGCATTTTCTTAAAATAATCAGTTGACAAGATGAGAGTATTCCCCATATTGACTGGTGCTGGGCAGTGGTTCTGAATATAGAGATTGGGCCCTTACAGATAGTGGCCAAGTGACTTTGGAGTTCATGATACAAAAGTAGGAGAGGACTTTGTGTTTTCTCTGTGCAAATGTATTGACTTGTGGGAGTACAAAGTCATGATTAAACACACCAGACTACCAGATATGTGCAGTTGGAGTTTACCCAAAACTTGATCTAACTTTGGAATGTAATCTAACTGGTTATTGTTTGGTTTCAGTTGGCATGGAGATAGTTTAAACTTTAACTCTTCATCCTCAGATGTAAGCCAAAAGATGTAGCTGAAATCTCTGCTAAACATAGTAAGTTTACCTTGTGATTACAATTTTTGGGAGAACTGTATCTTCAAAATAAAAAGAAACCACAAAGCTGCACGAATCAATGTTTTTGTATTGACAACGGATCATGTGACTATGTGTAATGTGAGAGGGATCACTCGTAGTATGAACCCATAAAGAACTCAAAGAGAAGTCATCGGACTCTGCAGTTTGCCTCAGCTCTTTGGATCGTTTTAGTGTAATTGACTACGATAACATGCACTAATATTCAACTATTATTCTGAATATGACAATAATATCCAAATTCGATACAAGTTATGTAAACAACATATTCTATTTGTGTATTCTGAATAAGGTTTTTTTCTGAATTGGGCATTTTCAGACTAGATATAAGGGATAAGCCGATACTCTTCCGGTTTTAGGAGCATTCTTTTGACATTTTGAATATTCAACACACAGCCTCTTGTCTGTTCTCAGCCAGCTCTATGCATTGTACACAAACAAACTAGCTGTTTAATATTCATTTCAACATTATGTAAACAGCCTAGTAGGAATTGTATCTTTTTTCGCAATAAGGGAAGACCAATAACACAGCAAAAAACTTGTGAATTTTGAACTTACATTCATCAGGTGACCATGAACATGCCTCTAAATGAAGGATAGGGTTCCTCCATAACTACTGGGTGCGTAAAGAAGCATACACAGATATGTAAATGTAGCTTGTTGTGCTACAACCAAGTGGCCAATACATAGATAAATGCCTGCAAGTTTAATCAGCTGTAACTACAATACTCTATCAACTCTTAATATGACACTTAGATCCAGATCTAGAGAAATTGGCCTGGCTCAAAAGACTTGCCACATTTGATAGAGCTGAATAACTTTACTAGACATCCTTGTCAAATTCTCTGTTTATTCATCATCTCCATCGCTCACAATAAAGATGAAATACAGGGCGCAGTGGACTAGTAAAAGTTGTCACATTGTAACAAGACATTCATTCAGCTCATCATCTTTGAAGCTGAACTTTGAGGTTGTGCATTGAAAATAAAAAAGGAAAGATGATGAGTTAACCGTTGTTTTCTGAGGCAGAGATGTGGAAAGAAATTGATATGAAAATGTGATGACAGAGTGTAGGCGGCTGAGTTGGCATCACACCTCTGTGTGTCCATCTCCTGATCATGTTGTGATAGACAGAGAGAGAGAAACAGAGTTTAGATATGTAAAGTGAGCATCAAACATGGGAGGAGAGTTAAATCTGGGTTAGACGCATTATTGAAACTACCTTTGAACCACATTGCTCTGAGTTATGTGAGTGTGTGACTAGTGCAACCAAACCCACTGCAGCTTTATAACAGTTTTAGCTGTATTTAGCTATTTCAGCAACTTGTTATTCATTATTTTAGTTTTTTCCTGAAACAAGCTCAAACAAATGGCATGTTAAGAAAATAGTGACCAAATCGCAGCTAAAAGGAGAATGAATATTGACCTCTAGTGGTCAAAAATCCCTTAATGCTGCTTGAAAAGCCAACTCAGAGATGCAGACAAGTCTTTAATCCTTAATTTGAGTGATATTCACACTGACCTGAATACTCTATCATGTCTAATGAGAAAAATATTCATATTGTTTCCTGACATTTTTTCGGATTTCTCATTTTCAAGTTCACTCTGGAGAGAAAAACAAATGTGCCAAGGAACATAAAGTTTACTATTATTTTATTTGAATTTAGTAACACCCTTTTTAAAGACTGCAAAATGATTGTTTCCTAAATGCTGATAATGTGCCACAAAAAACTTTGAGTTTTGTCAATTGATTATGATGATAATTCCATGTACACTGTCCTGCTGTAAGTACTCACTAGAGCAGCACATCAGAGGCTGAAAATAGTCCCTGACAATTTCCAGCTCACTCCTGTCTGAATAACATTTTCTAAAACTACGGTGCCTACCTCTTTTAGAGGATTAATCAGCCTCTTTTGAAAGTTTAACTGCTGTTTATTTGTGGGCCAGTCAGTAGAACCCCACTGGCACATTGTAGGGAATTATAATCAGCCTTATCCTTTACATATGTTGTTGTTTACACAATAACGATGTGTAAAAGGGAAAAGAAAAATGTGTTGAGTTTTCAAGAACAAAAAAAGTTTCTACTTATTTCAAAATAATAAAATATATAATAGACTATTACTTATTTAATCATAAATAATGAAAGTTATGAGATACTTGATTTGAGGATCACAGGTATCCGGGTGGTTTTTAGCTCCTCCATCAGTTGCAGGTTTCACGTTTCATACTGAGCCCAAAAAGGGAAAGAAACATTTGCTGTGTTTTTATGCATTTGTTTGACAGGCCACATGTAATTTAGTCAGAAAAAAGCAAACTACTTCTTCCTGTTTCAAGGTGTATTCTGCATATAATTTATTTCTGGTGGGATTTTTTTCCATGCAGAGTACACTCTATTTGCATTTAAATAAATAGTGCTGATTGCATGATGATTCTTACCAGACAGACTTTTTGAGATAAATGTATGGCAGTATGTCTGTTTGTATATGTATATGTACTTTCAGTGCTTTTAAACCATGTCTTATTCATTTACTAAAAAGTAAAGAGTGAATTCCTACTAATGTCTCTGTCTCTCCTTGCAGGAAGAGCTGGCAGTTAAGCTTTGATGTGGAGCTCTACTACCAAACCAACAATACATCATTGATGGGTCTTGAACAACATTTAACACATTTTAAACTTTCAGCCAGAGGAAAGTGCAACAATATTTTATGTGCCATGAAAGGTTTAGGCAAGTGTTTCATCACAAAGGTCAATGATAAGGTGTTATATGATGCTGTATTTCATCACTTCAAACTGCCAGACTGGTGGTTTGTTTACACCTATATGAAATGAAGGATACAAAAAACACGTGTACTTTTGACATTACATTCAGCCGTTTCAGAGTGCTGTCAATGCTGGTAAATCACAAGACAAACAGCTCTACAATTAGCTGAACTTTAATCCTATAATACCTGCAGTCACCTGAGGCAGACACCTCTGTTATAACTATGCAGGGATGCCATAATAGAGGTTTAAAAGCAGAAGAGGCCTCTTGCTTCTCTCATCGTTTTAGCCTGAGTTTGGCATGTAGTCTGCTGTGGTTTCTGAAATCCGTGGCGCTTGACCTTTGACTTCATCTTCACATCCTGTGATCCAGATGTCCGACTGAGAAGAACAGTTTTCTGGGTTTTACAATGAGAGCCTGGAAAAATATTGGCAGTGTTTCAGTCCATGGATGCAGGTAGTGCTTTAGTTCTGCACCAATATGGTTCATTTTTTAATCTAATTTTGAGTCACCAAGAGTCAGATCTGACCTTCTGCTCTTATCTGATGGCCAGCAATAGTGCCTCTCACCCTGGACATGATCAACAGAGATGTAAAGAAAGGATCTGGATCATACAGTGAATATTCAGGTGAGATAATCTCAGCTTCAGTCTCTGGTCAGTTCACAGTAGACTGTTGAGATTACACAGGCCAAGAAGTCTTGGTCTCTGAGCGGACTCAAAGGTCCCACACATCAGCTGATGATGTCACAGCTCTGTGGAGACTTCCTCATAGTGGTCCAAGAGAGTCGTGGGACTCCTGCTCATTGGCCAGTATCGTCCGCCCGTTGTCGCTGTAACTCCGATTTGGCAGAAAGGACAATCTGAAAAAGAGAAAGAGAGTTATTCAGTGAACTTTAAACTACGTCAGCCTTCCCGGCTCATGATAACGTGGATTAGTGTACATACAAATTATTTAGGTGTGTTCAAAGAATAGTAATGCATTACTTTGAGTAGGTGTAGCTGAGTTCCAGAAAAACAGCATAGAAATGAAGCTATGGCGTAAGTTCAGCCAGAAAGACAATACTCTCGTATGCTTAGTCTTGTAGTTTATTTCTCATACATCTGCCATTCTCTCCTCACGTATGCTCACTCATGATTTCCTCGCTGTCATTGTTCGGGGCTGTCAATCATGATATCAGCTGTTTAGATCAGCGGGTCTCCTCAATCCAATAGCACAGTGACACAATTACATCGTTAGCCTATCATCTTGCTGCTTTCTCTTTTTAAATGTGATTGTCTCTCTACTTTCGGTACGTTCATGCTGCTGCTACGCGCCCCTCCACCTTGCCATCTCCGCCCAATCTTCGCAGATTCATCAGCTTCATCAACTCATCAATCTAGAAGCCTCATCAGCCACCACCAGTGTCTGGACTCCACAGGGGATTTATCTTGCTGCTGCTCAGGGCAGACACCCCTCGATAACAAATCTCCCTGTAGAGTCCAAACGCCAAAGACTCTGTCAAGACTTTATCATCACATATCATCTGTTAATAATAAATTATTATATTTTCCTCATTTGAATGGTCTCTCCTGATTGAAATGTATTTGTTTAAAATCTGAATGGATATTTGTCCATGATGTTTTGGTGGTTATACAGCCTTGATAGTTTTAGTTAATGTCAAGTATTATAAATACACAGGCGCTATATATTGTAACAGAAAACTTTGGGAAATGTAAATTGGTACATACAGTGTTTTGAATTCCTCAGGAGAGGAAAGTGCAAAGTGTGTCTTTTGTTAAACTGTGAATTAACCTTGACTAAACCTGACACTCAATCCCAGTACAAACAGGAGCCCTAAACTAGCCTGAAGTGGCAAAACTCCTTTACTGTAAAGGATTTATGCAATCTATCCGTCTGTGTGAAGACTGTATGACCGCATGAGCATGGGAATACTAGAAAAAACAAAAAAACAAACACACACACGCACGCACGCACGCACACACGCACGCACGCACGCACGCACGCACGCACACACACACACACACACACACACACACACACACACACACACACACACACACACACCGGAACGGAAGTCTGTGTGGATTCCTTCTCGTAAGTCCCGGTGAATAGCAAGTTGTTATCAGACCATTCACTACAGTGACCACACACCCTCACACCAATGCACACACTCAGTCCCATGTGAAGGGTTAGGATTGTTAGGAGGGTAAGGAGGGTGAGGAGGGTGAGGAGGGTGGAGGGGTAGGGGTATAAACAGAAAATGTTCTGCAACTTTTACTCCACTGTTTTCTGGACAGCGTATGTGTTTACAATCTAAACACACTCTGTCTGTCTCTCCTTCACACAGTCGTGGATGACACTGCTTACAGCCACCAGGGGAAGGATCAGGATTAGATAATACCAAGGAGAAAATTTGAGGGGAACAAGCATTCAGATTACAAATAATCAACAAAAATGTAACCTTGCTCCATAAAAAGGATCAATTTGCATTGACAATGTAATGGAGGAACGTATTTTTGTGAAACAGCACAATTTGTTCCAATGTAGGAGGTTTTGTTTGGGTTGGGGTGGAGTGGAAAAACACATGAAACTGTGGTTAGGGTCTTGCATCCCTGGTGTGGTTTGGATTAGGACACTGAAACTCAAAGGTCAGAAAAAAAAAATATGTAGAGAGAAGGTCAGCATGATTTGGAATTAACTTGAGAGGACTTTAAATACTGAACCAAGACCACAATCTTTCCTTGACCTTTACTGAGTGGTTACTATAAATAGTATTCATTTTTTCCCATTATTATTCTGCTTAATACTCTTATTATATGAATCATTTATGTTATATGCATTGAATGTGTTGTAACTCAGTTATGTTGTTCATTATGAACACAAAACATCTATTGCATTTCTGATCATTCTGGGAGAGGGATCCTCCTCTGTTGCTCTCCCGTAGGTTTCCTTTTTTTCCCCCTGTTAAAGTTTTTTTAGGGGACTTTTTCTTGTGCCGATGTGAGGATCCCCGGACAGAGGATGTAGTTTATGAACAGATTGAAAAGCGCTCTGAGGCAAATTTGTGATTAATGATTTTGAGCTATACAAAATCAGTTGAAAAGTTACTGAGTTGCCATGCATGAATCTTGTAGGGAAAATGATTGGAAGACACTAAATATGAACATTTTACAGATGCAAATCATAGTAACTCATGCTTATTAGTTGTATACGAATGTCATTTTTAGGATGAGTTTTAGGAGGGTTGAAACGCACATTGTTGAAGTAACTCTGCAAATGATAAAGATAATTATGCATAGATATTTTATACAATAAAAAAGCTCATTCACTGATATTTAGACTGATTGACAGTTTGGATTTTAACTTTATTTTCACTTTTGTTTTACATGTGTAATCAAGAAACATAAACCTGGCAATGTCCATGTCCTGGTTTGTAGAAAGAAAAATCTGCTATGGCAAGATATTATTTAAGTGTAAATGGGCCCAGGGTTAACCTACAGGCTGTTTTTCATCTATGGACAGATGTTACGCAGTCACCCTAAAATACTTTTGCTCAATTCGCTCATGCCGAGCAATAATATGTATCTTGCAATAATCAGTATCTGATCATGAGGGAAAAATAACACCTGTGCTTCAAGTCAAGCTTTTTTTCCACACTGAACGACTAGCTTTGTTGAAACCGATGAAAAAAGTTAGTGAGGATAAACACGGCTGTGTCATCCAGTATTCAGCTGACTTAAACCTCAGTACACCTCCATGTTTTTGCATGTTAGCACATCTGCATCATGACATAATCATGCTGCTCTGGCTACTAGCAGTTCCTGTTTGAAATGTACAGACAACTATTACCTCCTGGATACTGGAGCAAAAAAATCTGAATCTGAAAATCATCAGCCAAGATCTTAAGTTGTAAGGACTTCTATCTGGAGGCACCAAGAGTGAATTCAAGTCAACAACAAGCGTCTGCCAACAGCTGTCCCAACTGCCTTGAGGAAGATTAGAAGTTTATTGAGTTTATTTTAATAAAATTGCCATGCAGAAATCCTCAAATAGACCCTTCTGCAAATGATTTGTTTTTTTGTTCATTTAATGAGGCATAACAAATCCCTGGTTAACCCAGAGATCTGACCCTGCACGGCATTATGTGAAGACTAGATGCAGCATCTTTGTAGGGATGAAGATCAAAGCCACATTAACTCAGCGATAAACAAATTCATGCTTCTATTTAGCATCATTAAGTTAATGCTTTCCTTAACATCTGGGGGCATTTTGGATTCAGATTCATCCTTCAGCTTAAGATTGACTCACATTTAAATTCATATTTACAGTCTGACCAAAACCCTAATAAACCGCTCATAGAGCAAAGCTGTTGTTTATACTTCTTATCACCACAAATTAATTCACATTCAGTTGAGACGCAGGTCACTTTGCAGACTTACTTATACAGTATTATTAATTAGCAAAACACAAACATGTTAACAAACATGTAAACCTTAAATCTATCGGTATGGGCTGAAGCAGATGTTTTGAATACGTATATCAGATGATATATGACACTCAAACACATGTGCGTTTAATATAAGAGTCCCATTCACTGCACATATCTTACCTCTGGCGTTCATTGTAGTGGCTTTTAACCACATTGGCATCTTCAATTTGGCAAGTTTTATCCGAAGCATAGAAAAAAAAAAAGTGTTAACAGTCTCCCATAAAAGAACATTCCCAGAGTTAGAAGTGGGACAAAGAGAGTATTGGAATTTTCCCACAAGCTAAATCAAATGGTATAACATCAGTTTTATGAAGAAGGGCTACATTTCAGTCAACGCCCAGCAGAGCTTTCCCTCATGTGTCTCCTCCAATCTGTCTTGCTTTTTACTGTCCAATTGGGAGAAAAAGGTAAGGTGAGAATGAGTGCACTTTGGTCATTTCCCATTATCATGTTGATGGCAGTGACACGTTTTGTGAGGTTGTGTCAGCTGTCAATAATGATAAAAATAAAAAGTGGGAGGGAACAGCGAAGTCTCCCTCCTGGTCAGAAGAAGACAAATGAGGTACTAGCTTCTCTCATGGGAATCTACAAATATGTTTCTGTTTCTATTCGGAGACGATAAGCAGCAGTGGCGATGAAAGCAGAGCTGTTTCAAACTGTTTACAATTTTGTGTTAGATTTTTCGCAATATGAAACCACATTTTTGACACTATTTATAGTCTGCAACAAATCTATTTACGTTCAGTAATAACCTCTTCATATAGCAGTTTTCATTGTGGTTGAGTGGTGGAGTCCGCTACTCCCGAACTGGATTTAAATTGCCTTCACTCACACGTGAAATTCACAGGATATGATGCAGTGTGTAATCCAGCCTTTACTCTTTTTAATTTGATCTCATTGCTTCCAGCCTCACTGCTAACTGCTCACTCTCGCACAGCAGTGTCACAGCTGGATAAAAGGTCAGGTATGTAGGATTTAGGGGGATATTTGGTAGAGATGGAATATGATATTAATTAGAATGTTTTCATTAGTGTATAATAAACCAATCAAATCAAACCCGTGTTGCACCGCCATGTTTCTGCTATAGCCTAAAACAGAAAAAACGTTGGCTCTAGATAGAGCCATTTGCCCTTTTGGGTCCGTCATCGTAGTTCGACAACATGCTTGGCACATGAGAGAAGTTTCAGTTGGTTACAATCTGCAACCTCACCACTAGATGCCACTAAATTCTACACACTGAACCTTTAAATTACTGGTTATGCAAACCAATCATTTCATATTATTGCTGAAGCAGCCACAATAAATGTAATGTTTTGTATTTGTCACCAACCACGCTTTTACTTTAGCATTAACCGTGACTGTTCTTAAAAATGTGTTCACATAACAAGACATAGTCATTTAGGTCATTTCTGAGACTGGATCATTTAAAAAAATATTGCAGGTAGTGATGCACTGATGGGAGTGACAGCACAGTGAGCTGTTATGTACTGCACACCTCCAACTCCTAAAGCAAGAAAAACTGACTTTACTGTCCGCTGTGTGAAAACTGACTCATGCAGTGTGCAGCAGGAAATCAATCATTATTGATTGACTTTCTTATAATAAAAATGCAGGTTTGCTCGGCTGTGCCGTAAACAGATACACCAACTGCTCTTCTTGCACGTTTGACAAGAAATAATAAAAAAGAATATTTGAATCAATAGAAATCTCCTGTACTATCAATGCCATCCAATGACTTTTAAAAAAGTTCAAGGCCACTTATTACAATTTCTTTAATCCACAAACTCGAGATCTTTCACTGGAAACATGCCTTAGTTCCTGAGAGGCAGCTCTCAGAAAAAAAAAACCACGTTGAAAAACAGCCCAGTACAGGTCATGTATTCAACTTACTCTTCATAACTGCATGTGGCACCTACGTGCTGCCAGATTTGCTGTTATCCGTCAGTTAGTTTGATCTGTGGCAAAATTCCACCCTGACAAATTGAAACAGTAGATCAAAACACACTCAAAAAGCTACATGCTTTGGGAAAAGATTGTGAGAAAAGAGAAAATTCTGACTCCTTGAACTGATTTTTATGGGGATTTTTACTTCTTTTGGGGGGAAAGAGGGGATTTAAACTGACAGCAGGCATTTCAGAGGAGGTTTTTGAAACTGTATTTGATGCTTTAGTTTTTGTTTACACAATCTTTTGAGTGTGTGGTCGTTTCCTCTAAGGCCTGTGTGTTGTCAATAGTCTCTTCTGCTTCAGGCTGTTTTTGTTTTTCTTTAGTGTTTGTTTTCTGTTTAAATTTACTGCTTCTGATGTTTAACAAACAAATTATATTCAGCTTTTTTTAAATACAAAAGCTTTTAATTATTAGAGGCACATCCTTCACTTGCGAGTTTATAAACCTTTCATTATGCTCATGGAATCCCGATCCCAAAACATTATAAAGTAGACACTGCAATCCTGACTGATCCATATTTTTTTATTTTTTTTACGAGAACCACATTGTGTTTGTTATTGTGCCAAGAAACAACACGTATGTACAATCGACTTGATCAATCTTTCCCTATAGACTATACTATCTCAAGTATATCTTATTGTTGCTTTCAAAACCCTTGAAAAGTCACGCACCATGCACCCTTTCATATTTCTATTTCGTACAACACTCCATTAGGGAAAATTCCCTGTCTCCTTCTCAGTCACAAAACAACAACGCTGTCCTGTCATATGATCTGTATTCATGACCTTAGGACAGATCGACACGAGATACAGAGGACGATTGTGTTCCTTTAATTTAGCACTAATATCTTTCAGGGACATTAAATAATCAGATTTCCCTCTTATCTCCTCGCTTTGGGGGCTGAAGTGGGGAGGACGGCATGCTGATGGGGAGGAAGATAAGGTGCATTTTCCCACAGGAACACTGAGGATGTTATTGGAGGAGCTGGTTTTGCTCTTTCTAAGCAAACCAGCTTACGAGATACTGCAGGTTTCACATGTTTTAACTACAAACTCTGAACATTTACCAAAGCAAGAAGGCATATTGTACACTATGTAAACTCCAGTCTGAACACACATGCTATCAATGACAAACTGATAAATGTCCAAATACGTTTATCAAATAAAATGAAGAACCAAAGACTTTAACTTCTGCCTTAACACTGACTCACGCATAAATAGAACGTAGCACAGAACGAAGTACAGACTAAAGCATTGCTTGGACAGCTCTGGCACTCAAGGGAAATTCATCAGCTAATTGGCAGCGTGAATTCATGAAGACACCCTGGTATCTGGGCCAGTAAGGACTACACCATTTCCAGTACAACAAATATGTTGGACGGGTCAGCTGGGAGTCCAAATTCAAGCTTGCTGGATCTAATTTTAAAATTTTGAAACACCTGAACTCTGTTGAAACACTTTCCTCAAAACAAGGCCGAAACAGGAAGCAGAACCACTCAACTCTGATATATAAATTCTTCCGGTGGTAATGGAGAGGACATGTTAGATTGCGGACACTCGGCCATATTAATTATACTGTACATCACAGGCTTTTAGAGACCCAGATTTTTCTTTTACTTCTACTTCTTTCTACACACTTCTATAAACAATGTCACTTCCTCCCTCCTCCCTGAAATTATTTTTTCTCCCTGTGGTAATTTAAGAGCTCATCTTCTGCTCTCATCCAGGCCAACCTCATTTAGAGACATTTTTGTTCCCAAAATTCTGGAGTCATTCTTGCTGAGACCAAACGGAATGAAAACATTGAGGGACACAACAGACCATTAGCTCATAAATAGACAGTGTACTAAAACAAACCCAAAACTCTGGATAGGCTGAGCACAGAACACAAACAAACACAAAAATCCAAACAGTGGTGAAAGTGTAAAATGAATTCCTTCTCTATCATCAAAATCTGCTCTGAGAAACCTGAGACGCTCCACTGGAGTGTCTTTGGTTCTCGGAAAATGTAAAAAAAAATGACCACTTGGTGAAAAATGTACATGCATATGTTGAAGTCGGAGCTCCAGGATCACTACACTGACACTGCCTGACCGACCGAACCACAAACGGCATACTTAAAGCAGCAATCAACACTGGCGTTCTGCAGCTCCTTTCATGAGAATGATCTGGGTTTCCAGGACAGAAAATCCTCTGTGTTTCCAGGACAGAAAATCCTCTGTGTTTCATGTTTCTGTTATTTTACTCTGGATGATGCAATGGCAGCCATTCTGAACAAAGACAAATTTCCATGCAATGGCCCAACACCATCTCCCGACAGATCTTAAAAGAAATAAATTCAACACAGACATTTCTATGAGCTACTTACAGGCAAGTATATAACGTTGACTCTCTGTTCTGGTCACACAGGGTTAAAAGAGTGTTCTTTTCTCTAAATCTGAATCTCAGTATCTACAGCTAATCTTACAGTTATGTCATGCTGTGCTGGAAGATTCTAAAACAGGAGAAAACAATAATTAGGATATTATGAAATGAGATCAAAAATTAGGGTATATAATTAAGATGAAACATCTAAATCATAATTTGTAGGGTTATGCAGCTCACCGGAAAAATATCAGTCTATTTGTTTGAAGTGGTTCTTCAATAAACTGATGCGATAATTTTGTCCATATCGCACAGCTCCAGTGCTGTCTCTGTGTGTCTGTGCAGATTCCCGTCATATAGCAAGCACTGGCTTTAAAGAAAACAAAGGAAATCCCTACCGTTCTTCACACAGAGCTTGTTTTTACTAGAAACGAATAAAAATGATTTTATCTGATGGAATTTTGCACCTGATCTCCCCTCATCCCTGATGTTAAACCACCTCACTTCCTTCTCTGAGATGGAGCTGATAGTGAGATGTTGCTTCATTTTTAGACACTGTAAGTCTGCCTGTCTGCACGTGTGCGTGTCAAAATGAAAGCTCATTTGTTTGTTACTTAGAGTTTAACAATATGTCCTTTTAGGTTGCTGAAATTTTGCCACATTATTTAACCTAACTTCACCTTGTGACTGGATGAACTTCTCAAAGCTTGTCCCGGTGCTTTGGTAGGTTTTTACACCATTAACTACAAGCTGTATGCCATCACCTGAACTATTTTCCAAAGTTTTCTAAGAGTAATTCGATTTGATTTGTACGGTTCTTTATGTGTTAGTCAGAACTATTGTGGCTGTGCTGCTGTGGTAAGCTAAATTTGACGCATTGAGCTACTGCTGTTATTCATCACTTCCTTTATTTGCTTCACAATCAACTAATTTGAATGGTAAAACAGTGAAAGGCCTTCACCGTCTCAACAACAATTGTATTAATTTTGTTTTTATTTTACACAGACATATTTTTTTGTCATATTTTATGTAGTAGGTTCATCAGAAATCCAATTGCTATGTCTATCTGTACTCGAGGGTGAAGGTTGTTTTTATATAATAAAACTCAATTAAACTCAAATCACTGCGACGTAGAGCCAGAGCTTTATCTGGCTGTCCAGAATGTTGGACCGAGCTCTAAGAACTGTAGAACTACTGGCCCATCAGCACTGTGCACCTCAGACAAAAAATATGCAACTATCTGTCTGTCAATCAAACACACATACACAATCTCAGTCACACACACAAAGCCTTGTCACTGACTTGGTATGCATCCATGCTCTCTACAGAAAGGTTGCCTGCCACTAACTTCTGATAAAAGGAAAATCTAACCAAATTTCTGAAGATCAATGTTTTTAAAAACATATATTTTTGATAGCAGAGATTATAAAGTTTGTCACAATATTTTTTCCTTCTAACCTTCCTCTAATCGTCATTTCGCTAAAAATAAGCATATAATGGGTAGGTATATAGTCACAGTAGAAGAACAATGCCCAATTTGAGCTTTTACATTTCACCCCTTTTTTTTCGAAATAAAATGTTTTGGTGTATTTTTATTTATTTTTCACTTTTTAACAGATTTTCTGTGATTTTATGGTTTTAGTACTTTTTCTTGGAGCATCTACTTCTTAATTTTTTTGATGCTGCAGCAACATCATGTACTAATGTTAGCAATGTCACTAAGGAAAAGTGCAGACTGGGCTTTGAGGGGGGTCTTAAAGAGACAGGCGCTAAAACAGAGCGTTTCAGACAGAGGGTGAATACATTTATATTCAGACAGACAGTATGAGAAAAATAATGTGTTTTCGAAACAAGGATGTAAACACGTCCTCATAGAAACACAAAATGCAAGTATGAACACGAAAATGAGCATAATTCCCCTTTAACACAAATATCTTAAAGGCTCAAAATCTGCAAAATCTAAATTTAGCAAGCAGTCCTCTGAGTTTGTGAATACTTTCTCGACAGCCATAGCTGAACGAGGTTTTATTATGATTTATACTGTGTTAATTATAATCTGACAACAACGCCTTCTTTTCTGGAGAAAAAAAGACTCATGGAATAATGAATATCATGAAACCAAATGTATTACTTTCAATCAAAGATGTTTGTTCACAAAGTGATATATCTGTTTTAGGTTAAAGGCTGTCAGATTTAATTATTTCTTATCTATCAAGTGCATTAGAGTGAAATCGGTCTGTGACCCATTTTGATGACTAACCCATGAGTTTCACAAAACTGCTCATCATTTTCTCCTACCTGCTTGCTGTTGCTAAGGAAACAAATAGAAAAAAAAGACACTTGAGGCAATACAATTTTCACAAAAAACTTAAATGTCTGGTTCAACGGAGGGCTTACAGCACACAAAAAAATCACAGAGAGGAAGAAAGTAAATAAGAAGTGCTCTTTCTCTCTTCAGTGGCTCCATCTGATGTGCATTTCAGCCAAGTGTGTAACATCAGAGTGGAGCAGCTCAGCAACCAGCAGCAGATGGCTGAAGCTAAATTCAGTATGTAAATATCTGACTTGTGTAATAAGAAAGAAAATCCAGCTGTTGCTAATAATATATACGATCAAATTTTAATAAAAACTATGTGAGCTCAAAGTGAGTGTGTACTGATAATGATAAAGAGTAATGTAGGAAATCAAATTCATGAGGTGACCCAGTTTGGCTTCAACTGCAGTCTGACTGCACAAGGACATTCATGCTTTATTGCTTCATGTTTAGGCCATTGCCAGCCTGATGATTATATAAACAAAAATCATCAATAAACTGCAGTTTCTGTCAAATAAATACAAAAAGTTAACATGAGATATGGCGGGTCATCCAAAAAATGTATTAGAAGATGTATCTATTTGTAAGCACTTTAAGATGTCGAGCTTAAAGTTCAAATGGCTGCATTCCTAAAAAAACATTCTGAACTTAACTGAACTGAATTATACCGCCATTGCTCCTTTGGGGAAATTTTAAAGTAGAAACACATGATAAGTGGAAACAAATGAACAAAACAAATCTGAAGAATCTGAATTCAATATCAGCTCTGCTGCACAACACACATGCCGACTTCCAGTTTTTATGACAGATTTAAACTGAGCCGTTGTGCCGTTTGTATCAGACACAAATCCATTGTTTTGCTCTCTTTTGAGCAAATGTAGAAATGAAAAGTATGTGATTCACCTGAAGCCAAAACAAGGTCAGCAGGTAAACGTTGACTTTACAACACCACTGAAACTCAACTTTGTTGTTGTAAAGTTGAACATATACTTTATATTATAATGGAGGCCTGACTATTTCCCTCTATATATAAACATATACACACAGCTGTCAATTCTTTTTTTAAAACAACAAAATAACTGAAAAGAACATGTGATTCACTCCAACTACAGGAAATAACCCCAAAAAGGGTGGCAGAAGATGTGATTAGCAGCAGGTGCTCATGCATGGGAAGTTAAGCAGAATTAAAAAGAATCATCAGATTTGTTACAACACATTCGTTTATCTAAACTGGCAGGATGTAAATCAACTGCTTGTGAGTCATTTGAGTATTGCCAACAAGTTCTAGTCTTCTAAAAACAAGTCCGTCAGCACCAAAAGAGACCATACACAACAAAATGCAACAAAGCTGACATTTCCAGAATCGTTTGGACTGTTCGCAGGTGTGATCACACCCTTACTCATCATCACATATACAGTAGTTATGCTCTTATTTTCCTCAGGGTTGTTGATGACATCTGCTAGAAAAGTTGCATGGTACTTCAGCATTTGTAAAGGGAACGCTGAGGGACTTAGTGTGCTCACAGAAAGATGGGAAACCGCGATAGTGTAAGTCCTCAGAAGCCCCATCAGATGCCTGGCAAGAGATCTGATGCAAAATTCAATCACAATGTCTCAATGTGCTGAAATGAAATTAGGAATTACTTTCCTTCTCTGTGTTGTTTTTAGTAGTATCTCTGTGTCAGGCTGACAGTCAGCTGAGGCAAATTCATGCAGTTTCTATTCAAAATGTTTTGAAATCAATTAGAAATGACCTGCAGTTCCTCTCAGCTCTATGGAGCATTTTAGCATCTTTCAGCTCATTGTTTTGTTTTTTCTGTCCTGCAGTCTCTGTGGTTCACTCTTTTTTTGTTGTTGTTATATTTTAGCAATGAGAACCAAATGGCAGACAGACACAGTTAGCTAATGGTGAAGCGACAACTATTTCCCTCAGGAGTTAGTAGAGGCCAAAACCAGAGCTAAAAGGACAGTGAATATTGGTGTCAGTGTTTACAGCTTGTATCCAACCAAGTATCCAAAGAAACAATTATTGTAGGTTCAATAGGCCACGGACATTGACTTCATTGTAAGATTGCACAGGTGTTGCTACTAACATTAACAATGAGATTTTTTTAAAAGCAGGTTCCTGAAACTAAAGCAGCTAAATGGAATGCAGCCATCATTCATTTCATAATTTACACCTGTGTTTTTCCTACTCAACGAGTTTTCCATGACAAAAAGACTATTGTAATTGTGCTTAATTCTTGACTGTTCTATGCAACACAGTATCTGATAGCACAAACAGATACTAGCTGAATAAATATTGTTTTTGTTGAGATTTTTGTTCTACTGATATTCTGTATTTACATTTCCCATATGTATAACGGCTATCTAAATGTGGAGCTGAGCCCGAGTCAAATCAGTGAACCAACACCCAGAAGGTCTTTAGCCCAAAATAATATTTAAAGCACGAAAAACAAAGCAAGCCTTTTGTCCCTCGCAGAAAAAAAGACTGCCTCAATGAATTTAAAAGAGCTGATTTGCCCAGGTGGGTCCATTCTACTGTCCAATTTATCACCAAGGAAACCACGTTTCTATTACAGAGGAGAGCAGAGCCAAGAGACTGAGGGAGAGATGAGTGTCATTTAGAATCACAGATGAGTTCAGAACATCTAAACTGAGTCTAAAACACCAACACCAACAACTTTTATTATGTTGCTTATTTATTATCATTCAGATGTGAGTTTTAAACGTTTTATTCTCTCACTTTCTTTTCCTTTTTTATCTTTTTGTTCTAGAATTAAAAAATTATGGTAAACAGTAATTCCTTTTTTTAAAGCAAGAGATGTGAGGCAGGGACAAAAAGTAACTGAAGATCAAAATCTTCTGGGTAAGAAAAAAGACAGAGGGAGAAAAATGTGATGCAAAGAGGAGCAGCTGGGGGATTTGGGGTTTCAATCAAACAATAATAAATCATATAAGCCTCATAATAAATCACAGACTGGAGTGTTTACACTTCTCTGGCCTGTCTGTCTAAACTAAGTGTCCGTGATCGACAAAACATGCTCAAAACATGGGCTGCAGCCTGTACAATGCAAGTGGAGTTTTTTTTTAATGTTTTTGACATTGCATGTCTCCGGCACTCTGGGCAAAAGCAAGATTGCACCATCCTGCTGATGTGAAGGATAAACCATGTCAGAGCAACAGGTGATCAACCATTCATTAACAAATTAACAAAGTCCTGAAGGATGAAACAATTCATCCTCAACCAAGGTTCCGAATAGAAGGCTCTATTTTGGAACACTATTCTCCAAAAGGAGAATTAGCAGCTTAGTCTTTCGTTCGGATTCTCTTTCCTCCAATATCCTTCCAGAGCTGGAGCCTTAAGACTTCGGATAACTTGAAAAAAATAAAATAATAAAGTTTAAATATCCGAACCTTTGGTCCCTAGTATCTGCCACCTTAAACCTGGATCCTACATTTCCCATAATGAAACGTGTTAGTATCTTTTTCTTAGACCCCCTGCCTGGTAAATACCAACATCTTCTAAACTCCACATCTCCCGTTCATACAACACAGGCTTGTTCATCACTGGGGTTGAATTCCCGGACTTAACAAAGCTCCTCCAGAGCCACAGAAGACTTCTTCTGACTAGCAAATTGATCCTGTGTGTTTAAAAATCACTGGATTCCCCCATTAATACAACCCAACAATCAGATACATTGTGTTTAATACCTTTCTGGTTTCATTATTTTCTCGTTTCCACTGATGTTTTACATTGCGTTTTTGCAAACATTGCTCCTTTGTCTTTTTGCCTGCTTCAGAACTTCCATATATGGAGCTGAATTCTCTAGCATATCTTAATCAAAACATGACAGCTTCAGGATTGGTAAACAGCATTGATTGAGCATGGCGGCAGGGTCTTGACCCAAAGAATCATCGTACTCGTCACCTCCCACAGGAACCTTCGCTCCAGTGAGATTCCAAATTCTGCTGTTTTCAAATCGCTAAACAGCCGTGCTTTGCTTTGGCATTAACTTGCAGAAAGTTAAACCACATAACAATCACACTGATTGTACAGGACTGATAACAGTGTATTTTTGGAATTCAATAGGACTTAAAATTTCCATGCAGAGCCGAAGGTGAACTCAGGACGGATCACACTAAAGCTGATTAACTGTAACAGGAAGAGTTGGACATTTTGATTTGTAGCTTGTTATTTTTCTTACCATACACTTGACAGTTAAGGGGGAAATGTTTTTATAATAGCCCTTCCTGGACTCCCTAACTGTTTAACTACATGCTTCTTTGTTATATAGGACCGAAATGTGCATGTGTCCAGGTTTGCCTCTCAAAGCAAGGCAGCTAATTTCTTATCTTGGGTCTGATTAGTGCACATTTAGACTGTATCAACCTCTCATTTAACACCTTTCACTCTTGTTTGAATCACTCTTATGCTTGTATTTTTGAGTTGAAGCTCACACGTTCAGCCCACACTGTTTTAAGTACTGATGTCAGCTGCTCTGAAGGAGGTAAGATGACGGAGCTGAGAGAGTCACGGAGAAACTACAGATGATCAGAAGAGAAGTGAGAATTAACTTGTTTCAGAAGATTCGCCGGCCACATATAAAAACACCAGGACCACAAGATCTTCAACATGTCCGACAACAATAAGTTACCTCTGAGGAGGACTTTCCTAAAAGGTCAGCATGTAGTAATGGGAAGAACCCAGGTTATGAAAGTAGCAAATCTTCCAACAACTTGTTTGATATTTCAAAACTGTGTTGACCTTGATAACAAGAGTGTGCTGGCAGATAATTAAGTTAAGTTCCAATTTATTGCCACCAATATGGTGCAATATATTCATTTTGCCGCAAATATAACCAATGATACACAACCATAGAACGTATATATAAGAAGTGGACGTAGTCATCGTGACATCACCCATTGGTTTGTGGACGATACGGTTTTGAAGCCCAGAGTTTGATATTTTAGCCTCTCCATCTTGATTTTTTGCATTCAGAAGTCACACGAGGGGGTGGAATAACATGGAAAAATCCCAAACCTGACAACGGCTAGGTAACGACCTGTCAATCACAAGGTAGTCAAGCCCTGAAGAATACCCTGCTTTATATGGGATCATAATCTACTTAATGAACATGCTGTAATCAAAGAAGACTTGAAACTAGCGATTGAGACCATAAACTCATGTTCTATCTTCTAGAGCAATACAAGGCCCCTGGGGATAATACGACGATATTTACTCAACAGCTTTAACCTGTTTCAGATTATCTCAATGTCTTCTCTACTTTCTCCACTGGGCACAACACAAAATCTCTGTTATGACTCTAAACGCAAACAAGTGTCTACTGTCCACTGCTGGAGCATAGTGTTGATTGTGAGTGTCGACAGCATGTGTTTGTTGTTAGGTCCACTCAGGAAAACGGCCTCAGGATTTTCAGAGTGGAAAAAAGATCACAACAGCGCTGCTTCCTCCATGAACACATTTTGTTAGCAGAGCAGGAGTGTGGAAATGAGTCATAAGCCAGAATTCACGAACCATTTTTATGTTTAAGAACCTTTGAAAAAAGTAAATGAGATTCATCTAAAAATTCAAGAATTTTACAGCTACAAATTGAAACTGTCCTCAAAACTATAGGAACTAGAAAGCTTTGTGTTCATTTTCATCTTATAGGACTATACTGGTGGTTCTAAATATGTATCCTTATTGATACAAATTGTGTATACTGTATTCGTCATAAGTGCTGACTATTTCCCAAAGTAACAAGTTTTGTGTTGAATTTCTTCCCTGTAGGCAGTAACTGCTCATTTTTATTGAAATCAACTCGCAGAGGTGTGAAACTTGGTCACTGGCTGAAAATGACCAAAATGACCAAGAGACAAATGTTATTCATCTGTGGTCAGACTTCAGGAGAAACTATTGCTGACCATGGAATGAAGCGACGAAACAACTGTTTTGTAAGATGCAGGAAGGCTGCTAGCATTCTTTGAAGACAAATGGTGGTCTTTACAGAACAAATCGGCCTGTTATGGGTCCAGGTCTTAAAAACTGACAGATTGTTGTCAAGTGTGCACAAAATCGCGTTAACACAGGAATAAATACAAAAAACAGAAGACTCTATTTGTAATAAACTGCACTATAGAGAAACACCCACACGGACACATACACCATCCACGCACAGACTAGAGCTCACAGACAAAATGACTCGTCAGGATTCCTCCAGTATTTTTTAGTTTCCAGTATTTTTTAGTTTCCAGGCTTTAATCTTATTGTCTGAGTCTGTTTTCTGTGCGAGACAGATTTTAAGAGAGGACATCAGATTGGAGTTAAAACAGTTTGTCGTTGTGTGTAGGAAACAAAAAAGGCAGACAGCCCAAAAAAATCCACAAAGACACCATGGAAACACACACTACAACAAAAACACTGACACACAAAGCATTCTATGTGTGTTTTTGCATGCACGACTTTTAGATTTTCAGAATTTCAGAATGTCTCACTTAAATGCTTGCTTTGTATTGGTATAAATGAATTTGTCAGCTGTGTGTGTGTGTGACTGTGTGTTTGTGCCTGCAAGTGTGTATGCCTCGTCTCTCCAGCAGTAAAGTACTTGTGTAAAAGTTAAACAGTGCAGACACAAGCAGGTCACCTCCTCCATCATCCCCACTGGAAGGGGAGCACAAACACAGACGTCAACTAAATCACAACCATTAACGTCAGCAGAAAAACCAGCTGTCAAATTAAACGAATGTTGGACTATCATTGTGTTATCATTCATTATCATTCAAATTAATCTGTGAAATAAGACAAATTTGGAAAAATTGAATCTATCCTCCCTGAAGTTCAACACCTCACATGACTATAAGCTCAAGAAAACAACTTGATATGGCTCATATTTTTTTAAAGCAACATTGGGTTTACTTTCAGGACAGCAAGCATTGTATTTAGGTCACAGTTTTACCCACTGAGGGCTTTATAAAAGCAATAAATACAAAGGCAATACAGTTGTTATTCTGCGCTTTGTCCTATTTGGTTCAATTTGCACACGTGACATGTACAGTGTTCAGTTCAAGGCTCTGCAGACTGATGCTGCAATCCATTGCAAATTAGAAGTCGATAATTTCAAGTCAGTCTTTCTCCAGACTTCTGATCTAAATGTGTCCCAGTGCATCTGCTTGGGAAAACATGGATGCCTGCAGCACAGTGATGCCGTGAAGCTGAGATACTTGCCTTACTAACATCACTTTGCTGCAGGCGTCCTTGTTTTACCGAGCAGATGCACTTGGTCGCATTTAGATCGGAAGTTGGGAATGCTGACCTTGAAGTAACGACTTCCATCTACAGAGACTTGAAGGATCATACCAGAGTTTTCGACTTGTAATTTGTAATTTTGACTTGTATGACCGTTCCATTGCACCTTTCCTTGTACAAAAGATTGTAGCATGACCCCAGAATGTTGTCTGATTGTTAAATTGCTACTGCTGCTGGTTTATAACTCCACAAGCTACATTATGTTATTACTGTCTCTGCTGGCTTATCACGCCATCCACCTCCCCAGCTTCTACTCTTACAGTTCCTTATTGCCGTACATGCTTATAAGTTAAAATGAGTAAAAGCACGAGTGTGGGTAAATCTGTGCTATAGCCTGAATTTTTATCTTGACAGCTCAGCTTCGATCACATTTCCTAATCGACATGATAGAAAGAAAAGCATATGACACAGATCATGAGCAGGCCTCATTTTTATAATACAAGTACACACTATGCTCCAAAATGGAATGACTCGACTATTAAATTAATTAAAAAAGTATGAGTCGAGGGCACTTTTCCTTTTTTTTTCTGGTAAAATGTTCCATCTGCAGCGCACCACAGCTGCTTTAACCATGAACATGTTTTTGTAGAGAAGGCACAGCCTGTTCACATCTATTATTTACACATTAGGGTACGACACATGGCCTAAATGAGAAATGATGACTTAATTCAAAGAAGAGGATGGCTTGCATCCAAGCCATGATATGTTGTCTAGCTGCTGTTTTTTGATGCACCACCAATGAATGACCAATCTATGATCCATAGGATGTAGAGATGACTGAAACTAAATCAAATTATGTTTTCATAATCTAAATGTCTTCAAAAAGGCAGAAATTGAATGTAACCCTAATATATGCCACCAATCAGTAATTTATAAAGTTTGTCATCTTGAGGTGACAAATGTGATGCCCATGACTTTTGCAGTTCAACAGCCTAACTGGCCTTACTTTTGAAATATCTGCAAGTGCACAAATCTAAATTGTAAAGCAAGACATCTCTGCCTGACTGTCCGTCTGTCTTTCTGTGTGTCCTTCAAATAGCTCTTGAACAGCTTTTTTCCGATCTACTTCACACTTGGTGGCTGTTTTTCTGTGGACCCCGTGGAGTGCTCCCTCGAATTTGGCGCAATTTGGACTGGCGACAACTTTGATATTAATAGACTTGAACAGCACTTTTTTGTAGAAGCGGGGGCGGAGCTTCATGGCTCTGTGGATTTGATCATGTTATCTGTAACTGGGGCTTTGCAGGTCATTGACTTTTCCATCCAGCAAGTAACTTTTTCTGCTGGATGCTGGATATACTAATAATACAACCAAACTCTTCCCGGCAGCATGTCCGGGGCAGGGAGCCAAGCGATTGGCCCGCTCCCAAAGCGCACGCGCTCCGAACGGGCACTGCACTAGTGTTGTTAATATTAGGATGTTGTGTCAAATAGATTGACAAAGGAACAAACAACAGTCCAATCTGTCATTCTCTTTTCAATTTTACAGTGGAGTGCATCAAAGACGGACGAATACAAATAGAACAGATTTTCCAACCGCCAACTGGCACTTGGTCCAAAGTTAATGCACATTTGTCTCTCTTTGTGAGAGAAGACAAATTAACCTGGTTCCTGCCTGAGGTCTTGATTTCTTCTTTGATGGAGGACAGCAGGAAAACAAACACACCATGTACACTTTCAAATATTCACCCAAAACATGTACAGGTGCAGATCTTTACCATGTGTTTACCTCAATGCCATAGACGTCCCGTTGACCGATGCGGGCGAATACGCCCTCTGGGTGTGTCCATAGGAGTAGCTCCCCTGCCGTGCGTACCGCTCATCCCCACAGCAGAGAATCACCAGAAACGCCCTCCGAAATGCCCGGTTCAGAAAGGCGTACAGGAAAGGGTTCAACCCTGAGTTAATGTACCCGAGCCACAGCCACGCTGTCCACAGCTGCCAGGGCACTGAGTAATGGATGAAAGGGTCCACCACGTTGGTGATGAAAAATGGCGCCCAGCATAGACAGAAACAACCCATTATAACCGCCAGCGTCTTTGCCGCCTTAGTCTCAACGCGCATGCGGCTGTTCGCTATAGGAGCGTGCTCTGAGCAGGACGAGCTCGTTGTTGTCCTAAGGCGGTAGTGCTCCGATGGATCTGAGGAAGTGGAGGACCTCACGGTGATAACTGGAGTCGTCCCGGTGACGGGAGCAGAGCCGGCCCGCTGTAGTGTTTCGATCTGCCGCACATGGGTCATGGCGGTGACGTAGATCCGCTGGTAGGCCAGGACCATGAGAGCCAACGGGACGTAGAAGGCCACAGTGGAGCAGATCAGGGCATACGGCCGGTTGACCAGAAACACACAGCTGGTGTCGTTGGAGCCTCCTGCCAAGGCGTGCCTCTCCTCAATCTGGAAAGAAAACGAGACACAGACACAAAAACAACAATCATCATCAAACTAATAACACCTTACTTTACTGTAAGGAAATGGAACAGACACAGTTACCCTCCCTTTTAACTTTTAGGAGGGTAACTGCTAGGCTAAGCAATAAAATCCTAACCTAGGCACATTTAATTCAGATAAAACACATATTGAGTAATTCTGGTTTCAAAGCTAAGAGAGAGACGAGCCCCCTTGGTTTCATATTACCATGCCACCAGGAACGTGAAGTCTCATTCTGTCTTTGTTGGAAATGGAACAGACACAGTTAACACCAATTTGACATGTTGTACCGTATCGTTTAACTTGTGTCACAAGTATTAGTCAGTCAGTTCCTGTGGCTTTGTGACAGCTAGAGTAAGAGAAAGTTACAATTTCAAACGATTCCTTTTTTGGGCCGAAAAAGAGTGCAATGGAATTTTTTTGAATTTTTGAGAGAAAGACAAAAAGACCAAAAGACAAAAAACCTGGCCTAAATGTGCAGACACAAGTCATAACAAGTTCTATGCAATTTTGTCTGTGACATATGACTTCATTACATCCAGCCAGCTCTTAAAAAAAAAAAAAAAAGATTGTTGTTTGGATGTTGCCAGGCTGAAAGACAGAGAAAAGAGTATTTCATTAACTCTGGCTGAATAAATTCATCTATCCTCGTCTGCCTCTGGGAGTCCTGCAGCTCATTTCAAGGCAGCTCTGAAATACCCTCACGCCAAAACATATCCAGACCAGCAGGAAATGCTTGTTGAAGTGCTGTCTTTGCTCGCAGCAAGAGAGCCTCCGCAGGGACTGGAATTGTTTTGTGATCACTGCATTAGTGTGTCATTGTTCAAGGAATTGGAAAACGTTATTAGAAACAGAGAGTATTAGGTTGGAAAGGTTTATGCTGCATTTGCCCTCATAGAAAGAACATCTCTCTTTTTAGGCATTTAAGGGATGTATATTAACTCTCATGTGAGATACTTTGGTAAAATATACAGTATATTTTATTTATGCAGGGCTGCAATACATTTTTTTATAATAATATTGTAACCAGCAGTTGCTTTTGAGCTTATTACTGTGTCATCGTTTTTGAAATCCCATTTTAGCTGCTGAGGACTCACAATGTCCTCGATGCCGATGGCGTTCCAGCTTTGCATGATGGGTAGAAAGGAGATGAATGTGGGGATGATCCAGCAGCCACTGAGCATCACTGCCACTCTGACTGGGGTCATCTTGTGTCTGTAGACCAGCGGCTGGCAGCAGATAGCATAATACCTGGAGTAAGACACACACATGCTGAACACTAGAAAGCTTATGAACGAGGTTCAAATCTACCCTCTATCATCTCTCTCTCACACATTCAAATACACAAACCTGTCCAGCGCAATGCAGCAGAGGTGCAGTATGGACGCTGTGGTCAACAGGACGTCCAGGGACGTTCGGACCAGACAGAATATCTCTCCGTACCGCCACTGACCAGTGGTCAGCTCAATCGCTGCGAAGGGCATCACCAACAACGCAACCAGCAGGTCGGCAAACGCCAGCGACACAATGAAGTAGTTAGTCTTCTTCTTTCTGAGGGGAAAGTAGAGTAACAAGTCAGCATCAAAAGTTTAGTAGAAGTTCACGGTGTACTGTATGTTGTTCTGTGCCATCATGTCTCACATGACTGCAATAAGCTTGCATTTCTAACCTTTAAAGGTGCTTCCTTTTCAGTTTGCCGGCTGTCAGTGTGATTTTTCAGAAATATGAAGGGACTGGCAAGTGTCCTGTTGTGCATTTTTTTACATGAAGCCTGACTGATGTCTGTTTTTTCAAATTTTTACATGTATAGATCAAAAACAGTAGTAGTTTTGTAGTAGTTTGACTTAGATTTTAGGCAAGTCATGAAATGTCACATTTGGCTACCAATCTACCTGTCCAGTCAAAGATTTTTTCAGGAAAGGATATCTGTAATGTGAGTTTGTTCCAAAGCATGTGTTATTATGACACTGTTTCCACAGAATACTTTACAAGATACATGTGTGTTTTTTAAGTGTTCTCAAAGAAATGCCCTGGTTTTCTGTCTTTGTTTTAGTTTCTTGTTTCATTAAAGTCACATCTGACTTTAACGTCAACAGTTTTCCAAAGTATACCACAAAGTTTCAAGTGAATTACGTGAAATCAGTATACAATAGGTATTTCATGCTATTGAACATGTAGCTTCCTTTATTTTTGTTGAGGTAACAGGCAGAACCTGGAGGTGTGTTTTTTAAAGACAGGCTCACCTCAGATGTCTATCCTTGCAGAGTGCCACCATGACCAGCAGGTTGCCAAACACCGTCATGATGATAATAATGGAGAGAAAGATGGTGAGAACAATCGTCTCTAGCGAGCTCAGAAATTCCTGCTGCTGTTGCTTTTGTTCTTGTCCTCCGTTTATTATGTCATCCAACAAAAAAAAAAAAAAAAAAAAAAGGTAGATTATATTGATAGTATTGATAGTACTGTAGATATATATTGAGGAAACAGGGTAGATTGAGAGGGGAGAATTAAATGCCAGGGATGTTGCAAAATTTGTGTGGCAGAGTTTGAATTTATGACTTACTGTTGAGGTGATGTTGTGGCCATCACTGGTCATCTACATTGAGGTCACCAGAGGATAGTCCTCATCACCCCATGCTCTCGCCCTGTTGTCACACACACACACAGACAAACACACACAAACACACACACACACACACACACACACACACACACACACACACACACACACACACACACACACACACACACACACACACACACACACACTTGCGGTAAATCTGCAATCTAGTAGCCAGCTTGCCTCTACAGACGGGCTGGATTTATTTTTGTTTGCCCATCTTGTCAAAATTGATGATATTTGTAGCTCAAATAAGAAACTGGATCACGGCTTGAGAGCGTGTAATATTTAGAGGACAAATAGGCTGAAACAGGCAGCAGCTGACTGCCAGATTCCATCAGCATGTTAGTTTATCTTTGCAATGCAACAATAATACCATGATTTAGTGAGTCTCCTTTCTTATTCCCCTGTCAAGGGAGGTCAAAGGTCAGATATTAGCTCCAGAACAGCACCTCTGGGACTAGTTTGGGATTCAGCAGATGAAGGACAGTGTCTGTGACCCTGCCGGCAACATATTGATTTTACGAACAAAAGCCTGAGGCATTGAGAGGACATTTACTTTACAAACAAGTGAGAGACGTAAACGCATTGACTCTGGGTCATTATCGACCAGGACCCTATATGACTATTTTTTTCTCCTTAATCAATAACTTTTGAATCAGATCACTATACAGATTATTTTGTTTTGGCTTGGCTGATTATAGATCTCTTAGTAAGTCCAAGGACATCAATAGACACTCCAGAAATCAACCCAAAAAAGAACAAAGCCTTATGTTTATGACATTTTGGTTTCTATCTAATGTGACATGTGGCTAAAATGATGTACATGAATATTATTATTATAATTGATGTCTTTGTCAAGCAATTTTGATCTCATAGTCGACTCTGTTAGGACTGACTGTTGTTAGGACTGACTGTTAGGACTGACTGTTGTTGCTGACATTGTAGCCAATGAGAAAGTGCATTCTTTCCAAAAGCCAACAGGGGGCGACTCCTCTGGTTACTAAAAGAAGTCTGATTGTTAATGAGAAAATGACCAATACTTCTCACTTAATATATATAATTATTAACTATTAGGATTGTCAGTATGTTCGAAGGCATGTTGTCATAAAATAAAGTATTGGGAAAATACAATTTTGACCTGATGATAATACTGGACAAAAAATTCCAAGCTAATAAAATGTATCCTCAGGGGATCATGAATGTATGTACCAAATTTCCCTGAAATCTATCGAGCAGTTGTTGAAGATTTCCAATAAATCAAAAATAATATCTTTATGGTGGTACTAGAAGAAAAGTCAGAGGATCACCAACGTTATTCGAATTTATCCACTAGGAAGCTTCAATTTCAGTACCAAGTTTAATGGAAATCCATCTAATAGTTGTTGCAATAATTATGTCTTCACCAAAGTGGTGGCCCATCAGATACACTAAGTTGTTGCTAGCACTGCTTTAAATAGATTTATTATAAAATACAAAGACAAATATGTTTACCAAGGAAAGACACAAGTACATGCAGTTTCTCTCTATGTTTACAATATAATTTCATCAAAAATATGCCAACGTTACATAAAAATAACAAATAAAGGTTTAAAATGTCTCTGATTCATGCTCTGAGTCCTTTTATAGTAAGTACCTGTTCTTGAGGAACAGCAGATAACCTTTCATCTGTGTAGTTGTAGATGCCTTATCAGCTTTAAGCACCTATTACAACATATGCTTTCTCTAGCCTTTTATGATGGCTGTCCAGTCTTATCGCACTCCACAGTCAATATCATCTGAAAGACTGTGACAGCCGGCGATCCTGTCAACAACTCCTACTTCCTGCAGGCAGATCACCGATTCCAGTTTGTCACATCTGCGTATCATCTAGTCCAGTAATTCTTAATTGTCTGACCTTATCTCAGTGCAATGTTTGCTGTAAGGCATTGGTGTAAGTTGAACTAAACAAATCCCTTTATTTTATCTTGACACTTTTTTTTAACTCTGTTTGTTTTCTTATATAAGCATCCATCAATCTTGGCATAGAACCATTTGACTTGTCTCAGAATAGGGTCAGTCAGACTGGTCTTGGTTTGCTCGCTGGTCCCCAGAGACAAAAAAAGGCTGCGAACCCCTGACATAATCAATTGCTTTTCCAGTTCTGACTTTTCCTGTCTTTACATAATACATAACATTCATTGAATTGTGAAATTGAGCTGAAATTGAACCAAAACAGAGGTGTTTTCTGTTTTCTATCAAAGGCTCCACTTTCTTGAGGAGAGCAGAGAGATAACACAAGAAGATCACACCAAAGCCTCATTGTCCTTGGCCGAGGAGACATACAATTTGTACTTACATTGGCCAGTAAGACACTATGTTCTTTTTCTGAACACATGCGGACCATTGACAGGCCACCATCTTTGGTTGTCAAGTACCCTCACAGATGTCTTAATTCCTAACCAGGGGTGCATGGGGTTCACAAAAGCTGTACTTTGACAGTGCAAAGGGGTTAAGTGGAAAGATTGTCAAAGTTATCTTAAAAAAATGAATAATGCTTTTTTTTTTTAAACTAACAAATAGAAATGTTTTTGTAAAGGGGAAACAAAATAGAAAGTTGATTACAAATTGGCTTGATGCTATAACTGTCATAATAACCAGAAACTACCACCTACATCAGACAGTTGGCACAGGACACGCCACACACCAGCCTGAGTCAGTAAGAAACCTAGAAACATTTTGTAATGCTTTGAGGTTTTATTTCATTAATGGTGGGTGCTAAATAACATCCACATTATGGAAATACATTCAAAACACATTTGGAACATGCTGGATGGTGTTAAAGGCATACTTGAGCATCCAACAGGGCAGTATTTCAGACTACAAAGGTTGGGACAATCTTAATAAGGGTCACTTGATACATAGGCTCTGACTAAAGGGTTCAATACTCATTAAACGTTTTTGGCAATGCCACATGTCATCCGAACACGTTTAAAGGCAAGTGCAAGGGTTTTTACCTGCTGTAAAAGATCGAACAGGAGATTGCATCATAGAGAGGAGCGAGATGCAATGGATTGTGAACAATGAACAAATAGAGCTCTTTGGTAGCCAAGTGGTTACAGTGCAAGCCACTTTACCTCAATGTCCGTGTTTGATTCAAGCATTGGGACCTTGGTTGCATGTCGCACCCACCTCGTCCCCTCATTTCTACATTGCTAATAAAATAACGAGAGTTTGAGAAAATAGATCAAATCCTGCTTACTTTCGCACATCCACACAGCAGGCCAATGAACAAATGTTCTAAGATCTAACAAGCACTACCTTGAAACACACTGAGACCTTTAGGGGGCCCCTGACCCCTCAGGCACCTGGCCCCCATATCCGCATCCATGATTAGGACAAAAAAACACTGATTATACACACTGCAAATATAATTAAATGTCAAGTTGCTGCAGGAATAATTTGGCTCAACAATGGTGCACAGATTGGATGTTGTTCAGCTTTGCATTCTCATTACAACACCCAGTTTTTAATAGAACACCGAAACATGACTGATTACTGTTTGCATTTCAAATGGTCTGTAGAGGAAACTGTAATGAGCATTATCCTCACACACACACACACACACACACAGACACACACACTCGCACTCACACACAGAAATCATCACTGGACAACAAAACTAACACTACCCACCCTCGTACTTGTTGCTCACTCAGTTACTCACACATAGGGATCTAGGGAATGAGAAAATATTTGCTCAATCTGAATTTCAACAATAGGAAAAAAATGAAGAGAGTAAGAAGGGTGAGGAGCCGTGTCTATGACAGATTGCTGCGGTTCTCGTATGTGTTGTGCGTCCAGGGAGGCGGGTTTTCACAGCTCACCGTGTCCATTTCACATCGAGCTGACAATGTTGAGCAGAACAGAATTAACTTTGAAGAGCACGGAGAGACTGGGTTGCTTTTTGACTATTTTTCTCCTCTAGAGCCCACAGTTATTTTCATTATTGCTATTCAAAAGGTTTCTTTCATTGTATCTGGTTTTTTCTCCATCATTTATGTCTTGAAAAAAACTATCAGTTTATTTTAATTGCATAATTGTTAATAGAGATAGAAATAAGACTAAGAGTCTTGAGACATGCTAGCAGCTGTCTGAGACTACTTAGGCATAGAAGCGCATTGAGCTAAATGCTAATGTCAATGACTATGATAACATGCTTATGTTTAGCAGGTATAATGTTGACTATATGTTCATCAGTTTTTCATGTAAGCATATTCGTTTTGGCAATAAGGACTAAACACAGCACACAGGCTGTTGGGGCTGCCAGTATTTGGTCATAAACCAAAGTATTGAAAAAAAAAAAAAATTCTGACATGATGATGGCACTTAAAAAGCTACCAAATCTGAACATCATGCTGGCACTAGAGGAAAGTCAGCGAATCTATGAAGTCATTAGGATTCATCTTCTTGCCCAAAGGAATGTCAGTGCAAAATGTAGTGCCGATCCATCAAATTAGTGTTGAGATATTTCCCTTTATGAATGAAAGCTTTGACCTGCTGTGGTCTAAAGTGGTGGACCAACCGATTGAAGACCGACATTGGCATCCGTAGAGCTACACCACTTGTGTGGCTATGAACAACATATTCAATGAAGTATTCAATTTTTCATAGGTAGAGTAATTAAGTGAAAAAACGCCAGGCAACAAATCAGCAATATTCACAATATCAAGACAAAAGTAACAAGCACATATACTAAAATAGATCAGGTCAAGTCCAAGACATTTAAACATCTATATGTAGATAGATAGATAGATAGATAGATAGATAGATAGATAGATAGATAGATAGATAGATAGATAGATAGATAGATAGATAGATAGATAGATAGATAGATAGATAGATAGATAGATAGATAGATAGATAGATAGATAGATAGATGGATAAACAGGCAGACAGACGACGTAGGAGGACTGACTGACTCATCTGATGTGAGCTGTAATTAGAAGATGCTCACTTGCCATCTGGGAAACTTCCTGATCTTCTGGGCTGCACAAACTGCCTACCTGGTGCATGTCTGATAGCCTGACTCTACTTGACTGAAGGCAAAGTTTATGTTCGTGTCAAAGAAATTCCTGAAAATATGTAGTTTTAAGCTATTTTCACTTTTACATGAGGATTTTAATTTAAACTTTCCGCATCTGTGGGAGAACACTACTACTATAACTCTGTTTCGAATCAATTTCTGGCACTGCATTCAGCACTCACTGGGAAATGTGACCTACAAAATAAAGGTTATTATGCACTTTATTCCACACACAAACCTGCACACACAAACACACACATACAAGCACAATTCCACATTACATAACAATTCCTTTCCAGCAGGTTTGCAGAAATCTCAAAAACAATAAAGTGCACAAGTGTTTGCTGAGATCATTTGTGATGCAAAGAAAGGCTAAAAGTCGCAAATCACATTATTTTTGGGTGTTTTTCACATTATTTTGGGTGTTTTTCACTGATTCCCAGTGAATTTAGCAAATTAAATGATCTTCAAATCTCCATTCACTTGTTTTCTGTCAGATGTGAAGTACTTCTCAAATAATCTCACACCTCAGATTGTGAGAGGGCTGAACCGTGTGTGTGTGTGTGTGTGTGTGTGTGTGTGTGTGTGTGTGTGTGTGTGTGTGTGTGTGTGTGTGTGTGTGTGTGTGTGTGTGTGTGTGTGTGCGTGTGTGTGTGTTCACATGCACATATTTTTGTTTGTATGTGGAGGAGGAGTCTCTGGTCTTGTTGCCAAGGAGACTGAGAGGTATCATGCTCAGCAGACTCTGCTACTGTAAATTGTAATCGTTTGAGTAAGGAAGGCTGGCTCTTAAACAAACTATTGCTTGGGCAGTAGCTCTCACCTGACGCTGTTCTGTTAAGTGTTTACAGTGTCTGGATGCTGATCATTTTTGATAAACATTAAT
The DNA here is from genome assembly GCF_027596085.1 of Anoplopoma fimbria. Taxonomy (NCBI): domain Eukaryota; kingdom Metazoa; phylum Chordata; class Actinopteri; order Perciformes; family Anoplopomatidae; genus Anoplopoma; species Anoplopoma fimbria. The sequence goes on along the minus strand of NC_072462.1, from coordinate 19,394,297 downwards.
AGTGAGGGTTAAATGATAAGTACGATATAAAACATAACCAGAAATCTCATATGAAGACCATAGGACATAAGTGAATTGATTCAACTTGCCTGTGTAGCCTAAGCAGGATGTGATTTTTAACACATTGATGCAGTGGGGGACATGTTCCTTCATTATGATCACAATTCCAAATTCACCAGCCGGGTGCCGATAAATACTCACTAAAGCAACAGATGTGTACTGTATTAAACTGCCACTATGAATAGTCTCTAACAAATGCACTAACTTTTCCCAAAAATTTACATTTTGAAATAATGTAAGTAAAATAAAGGTTGAGTGCCACAGACTTGGTAGGGAAGTTATTAAGTATTAAGAAACAAACTTACACTGTATTAGTTTTGGTCTTTTATGAGATTCTTTGACAACAACACAACGTATTAACCTTTAAAGAAAAACACAAAGTATACATTATAATTAAATCCACATGGAATGTTTTTTATAGTATTATTAACTTTAATCCTACTTTCCCAGAATCTGTACACTTTTGCTTTATTTGGTGATTCACGTCCTACTGAATGATTCAATTCAATTCAATTCAGTTTATTTTGTATAGCCCAAAATCACAAATTACAAATTTGCCTCAGAGGGCTTTACAGTCTATACACGCGACATCCTCTGTCCCGGAATGATGCAGACGGGCAGGAAAAACACTTGTGTTCTGTAGAGTTGAATTGCACTCTGGTCTACTTTGCTGCTATTGTGAGTGTATAAAGTGATCTCTCCAGCTGTGTTCAAAATAGCATACTAATTACTAAATACTAGATTAATAAAGCTATTACCAGCAGACCGTTCACACTGAAGTATACTAATCTAGTATGTCTTCTCTGCATTATCACTGTGTATCCACCACGACGTTGCCGGTCTGAGCCACTGTTAAAAAATGAAAATTGTTTATCACAGGTGTAAATCAACACTACCTCTTGAGGCAAAAGAAATTGTTAAAATATTTTAGTGTTAAATAGGTTTTTTAAAGTACATTTCCTCTTAACCTCACTCTCATTATTTAAAGCATCTGAGTCTGTAGCGCTGCAATGCATTTTGGGGCAGTTGAGTATGTCCAGTAGGCTCTATATCAATAAATTCCTGTTAATCTAGAATACATAAAGGCATTTTTCACACAACCAAAATCAACATATTATCCAGTTGGAACCCACTTCATACTTTATTTTGTCTCACACTTAGTGTGAATAGTATGTTAGTCTGCGGTCTGAAACACAGTCTCTGTCTCTTCTATGAATCTGGCACTTAATGATGGCACTCACTCTTTTTCTTTTCGGTCCGTCAATATTTTTGGAGTTCAATTTTAAACATTTGCCAATGAATGGTGCTGCATGATTAAGATTTACTGATGAAGGTGTTGTTCACCCATATGTTGAGACCTGCAAACAACACTGAACGCCAACCTTCTTTTTCCAAATGGACTTGGAGCCTCACACAGAAGCCAAGTGTGTTCGTGGTTAAGGATTATGTTTGTCCTGTTTGTTGTTGTTTCTCTTTAAAGAGCCATCCATACACACTGCACAAGTTTAAATGCAGCTCATAACTAATCGACCACGGCTATAATTTAAGTATTAAATATCAGTGAAAACCCAATCTGATCTTGAAACTTGATAAACATTTTAAAGCTGATATCAAATTGCATTATAAATCAGGACAGATGCAACACACACTTAATGAGGCTCCTCAATTGACTTGGAGCTTGTGGAAAGATCACACATGTAGTTTGGCATTATTTTTACAACTGCGTAACTGCAAAACAGAAAGCAGAACCCCTTTCAGTTTAACTCAGCAATGATCAGCCAAAAGCAAAAAAAAGCGTCCGGTTTCTCTCTCTCTCTCTCGCTCTCTCTCTCTCTCTCTCTCTCTCTTTCCCACCACACACTCTAAGCCAAGGAGCTTTGCTTCTATAATAGTATATTAACTGAAAGCAGCAGCAGGAAACAGAAGAACTGGAGAAATGAGTACCGTGTAAAGTTAATCAAGAATCAGTTTGTTTGGGACATAATTCAACATCAAATAACTCCCCACCACCAGCAGCCAGAACACCAACACACAAATGATTTCTCTGGTTGGGAGCGAAAGGCCGCCTTAATAAAAAACATGTAACACTAAACTCTCAACTGCAACCAATAGACGTTAAATTGTTAAATCTGTGGTGGAAAGAGCATCTAGAGTGTACTGAATGTCACTAAAACCCTCTAGGGAAAAAAACAGTTTTTTACTTGTAGTTCATAAGAACCTTGTTTTGTTTTTTTGTCTCCAACATTGTTGCTCAGCATTTGTTAATGTTTCTGTGTTTTCTTCACTGTAATGCCCAGGGGTAACCTGTCAACTAATTCATGTCAAATATCTTTGGATTCTCAGTCAATAAAGTTTCTATAAATGGTGCTTATGCTAACATTGCTGATGCTAGTCAATGCTCATGCCTAGTCCAGTTAATAGAAAATATAATATTATTATTATCCCATATGCTACTTGTTACAGAAAAACATTACTGCAACATGCTACTAAGTAATGCCTTGGGCTCAGTTCGTCTTCAACCTAAAGCACATTTATACAGCAGATGTTTTTCCCTCTTAGAAGCTTTCTGCAGTGACAGCAGCACACCTTGAACTCACAACCTTCTGGGCCATCAGCCTGGAATAGTTGCTGTAGTGACAAATCCTGTTGAATGAAGTCTGCTGAGAATAAACTCGTTATCTCAAACCAGGGTCATATGTACAGGAAAAATAAGATTTGGGATGAAATACATAAGGAATTTTGCTCTACTTGCTGGCTTTGTGTCTATTTTGAGTCCACATAAACCAGTTTGTGTAACAAGTGGCTAAAAACCAGGCAGCATCTGGAGACATTTGTTATACAGTTCAAAGACCATATTTAGCAGCTAAAATCAAGATTACTGAATGTTTCAAACATCCAGTGTGGCTGGAGAACAGATTGAGTTTCTTCACGTTATATAACACAATTAAAAACACAGTTTAAAATAGTGTATGTCATTGAAAATACTCAAAAAAGCCATTGCTTTTTGAAGACTGATGACCCTAATAAGTCTCACTATTAATACTGATAATATACAGAATTCAGAATTTTGAAAATACAAACATTATTTTCTATTATCTACATTCTTTTTCTGTGTGTGAACTTGATTACTGTATTTTCTTTATATGGACCGCAGGAAGAGTAGTTGTTGCCAAGGTAACAACTAAAGTGAATCCAAATAAACAACAAAAAGCAACGAGTCAACACTTTATAGCCAGAAATCGTCTGAACACCCGCTGTGCAGCAAAATGAATCAGCTGCTCCAACAAGGTTGAACAAAACCTCAAACCCGACCTCAAATCAGTAACATCACCTGCAATTATGTAATATTCAAAAACACTTCATTTATCCACAATTTGAAGAGGCGCTGTTTTTTTCCATGCCCTCACTGGGACACACCAAATCACACACTAGATGCCGCACGCACGGCTGGAGCAAGTTGCAATCCTGAGTGGATGGAGCATGTCCTCTGAATAAAGCTGCGTGGGTGAGGGTAATGGGTTGTGAGGGGGTAATTGAGCGTGCTGGGCTCGTCACAATAAGTGTGCCAGCTCACTGGATGAAGGTTGTAAATGAGGAAAGACTACGGAATAAAGTGAATAACACATAAACGTGTGCATGAGAGCACACACACAAAGTTACATGTGCTCAAAAATGAAGACCGGCAGGCTGTGGAAATAAAGCCTCTATCCGGGGCCATCACCCAATGTGTACGTCTCCACGGATTTAGTTGGAAATGATCAGTTTTCCACTTTCTCATTGCACCACTGTCCAAATCAATATCTTTTTCTGCATAAGCGCTGCCGGGAAATCATGCTTTAAGTACGTTCAAGGAAGCAATTATATGCCAACCAATAAATAAATAAATAAAAATGGACTGCAAAAAGCGTCACAAAAGATTTAACGACAAAAAAACAATATGCATAATAAAAGCAACAGCAAATGTTGACAGTCCCTCTTCTTTATTTTTTTCCCAGATGTATAATAGTTAACTTGAAGATTTTCCATGACCGCATTTCCAACAAATATGGTTCCAATTATTCAAGACAAAACTCCTACCAACACATACAATTCTTTAAACACACAAACAAATGATAACATTTTACTGAAAAGGATAATCTATAAGTTTTGTCAAACACCAGTGAAGAGACAGACGTGCAACAAACCACTTCATCACCTCATCTCACTGAACAAACGATCTCATTCAACTCATTTACCAGCCCCCCAAAAAATAAAAATCTTCCTTGTTCCACAGGAAAAGAAATCCTACGCTGTCTTGCTTTAGTAAAAGGTCAACAATGGTTTAGGAATTTCTAACACAAGCCTGAAATGTAAAGATTGACAGAGCCAAAGTTTAAATTTGTACACTGCACACAATGACAACTAATTCCCAGCCTTGACAGCGACACTGGTATTGTTTTCACCTTGTGTGTCTGTGTTTGCGTCATCATGGCAAAATGCGGTCCTGGACACACCTACTGTAGCGGGAACTACCAGAGAAGTGGTTTTGAGTACTTTGACAGGTGTTTATATGTCTCTTGGACCGGCTGTACACATATCCGGTCAATGTTATAGCGTCCCAACCGTGAAAGATTCAGTCACAAAACCAGACCACTGGGAAACCCAGAACGTGCAATGTCAAAGGAGCGTCAAACGACTGGAGAATGACAGTTTCAGCTTCAGAAGGTCTGCAGAACGTCTGACACTTTTTGACCATTAAGCAGTTGCTCACCTTAAGAATTTAAAGCTCCACACATTGGCTTTCTGCAATGTCAATCACAGAAATGTCTAAACACTTGTTTGTCATATACCAGTCAAAATAAAGAACCCATTAAACAACATTACGGCTTGCAAGAGTATTATTATACCAATCCCACATTCCTCCTTTCTTCAAGTAGATCTGAAGATAACTAACACACCTGTTGAGTCCACTTAGTGCTTGTTCCGATGAAAGTGTAGTTGTGTGTATGTCAAAGGGTGGAGTCACCTGTTTTTTCCTACTTGAAAAAAAGAATTAGCTACAAATTGATTCCTAAATTAGCCCTGCTATCTTCAAAGACACTGAATGTGTTTCAACAAAACATCAGGACAAGAAAGTAGAGAAAATTCTGGCACAAATATACCCTAAAGAAAAAGTAAACGCATACTAATTACGCAATTGAAATAAACAAAGCACTTATATCAATGCAGACAGCATTGTGTTGAATTGAATACTGCCCATATGATAACTTATCTCTGATAACCAAGTGTAGAAGGATATGTTTCCTTGGGTGAGGTGACATTGATAATGAATAAGGCCGAGCTTGCCCTGGGAATCAGGCTAATGAGTTGCCGTTGGTGCAGACATCCTAAAATTAGCCCGAAGACTGTGGCTCTCTCCTAAAAGTCTACAGGGAGTGCAGGAACAAGAAGTTAACTGTTTCTGGTAAACGCAAAGACCAGGGCTGTTCCACAAAATCACTTTTTCTGAGACTAATAAACTATTTTACCTTCATTTTGCCCAGGGCCGGTAACTTGAGTACATTCACTGTCTCTCAACACCAGTGTGCTTTACCTGCCGGATTCATTTACAGATGCTCATACCTGGGCAGTGGCCAGGTCTTTCGGTCTGCTTATGGCTGCCAGCAAGTGCTGGAATTGTGTCTTGCTTAGCCTTTCAATTTCTGTATGAGGCAGGGGTGCTTATTTTCTCCTAATATAATCAAAAGCAGATTTACATTTTATCCAGATTCAACTTATTATGCAATGAATGGCCTGATAATGGTGAATCACCATGACTGCCTGTTTTCATAAACTGCCTTTTATTTATTTTGTCTCTTTCCTAGATGTTGCTGGGGTTACACTTGGGACTATTTATCCCTGGGAACGATTTATGGGAAAATGAGCAATGAGGATCTATTGGTTCCTATATCACTTCTAAATAGGACCATTGGTGTGTGCTTTAATGATTACACAGTACATACTCAATTTAATATGCTTAGTACCTTTGGACAAGCCAAAAATGATATTGGCAAGCTAATGCTTGTTTGGACAAGATTTACTGAGAATAGGAGACATGTCAAGGGTAAGCGATGAGAGCCAGAGAGTAGATTTGAACAATGGCCTAGGGAATTTCTATTGTAGGACACCACGGCATAAGCCTTGTTTGAAAACACTACATCTCATGTGGCTTAGACACACGGCAGTCTAACTAAATATGATCTCTTCTTAATATCTGTAATACTCTAATCTTCAGCAAAAAGCTGCAGGCAAACAATCAGAACAGAAGGACTGGGCTGTGGGTCATCATGTTGCGCTGCCATTTCTTTTTGATTATGTTTTGATTACATCACTGAAATGGGAAATATTTGAAGAGAGATCAGTAAATGAAACTGCTAAACTCACTATCCACTATTGCCAATACATATTTTATCAAAACTTGCCTCATCCTTCAGTAAAACACCAGAATGGATAAAATCTGATGAATGTATTTCTGCTCACTACTACAGGATTGAGACTAAGACTGACCAGCTCAACTTTTGTTTTCAGTAAATGAGTATTAGGCAGACTTGGCGTAGGTTACCTAAGGTAAAGATTAGGAGGTTATAATAGCTTGAAAACACATCTCTAGATGTTTCCTTCACTTGGCACCTGATTTCTACACCTTAACTTGCTAGAATACAACAGTATAAGACTGTCAATGTACTTATCCTTAGGACATAATGCTCTTTTCACAACTTCTTACTGTTTTTTTTTTTTATCTCTTTCTCTCGTGCACAATCACACACACATGCTAACATAATGCAAACATTGTAATCTACAGTGTATCAGGGCAGCTATCTTACTGTTGTTCGGTGCTATTACAATGTTTACAGTCAATTAAAAGCTAAATCAATTGGAAAGCAGCCAAATATACAGCAGCAGCAGTAGTTTATCCTTGCTGAAGTGCATTTGCATCGATGGATGGCGTGTGCTTAGGCACATGTGTGGATACAGTAATAAGTGAGTGTGTTCGGCTCATGTTCCTAATAGACAAACTACACTGTAATAAAGTAACAAGGACGGAGAAATTGCGGCACGTCAGCACTGAAATGTCAGCAATCAGTTGGCTGTGTTCGGGATAATTGAACAACGGCAGACCTTTTCAAGTGTCCAGACCTCCGGCAAACAATTTTTGAGATGTTGACGGGAACACAATCTCTTACTAATCTTTCCATGGACGTCTCAGCAGGTCAACAGACCTAGCAATAATGCACCTGGATTTTTCATTCATGGTTTATGCAGAGACCCAAATTCCTGCATTTGTATCATCCAGACTGGATTAAGATTAAAACGGTTGGTTTTCTAGTAGTCTATTTAAAGTCTTCAAATGGTTCAGAATGCTGCAGGTAGAATCTTAACTAAAACTATATTATACCCATGTCAGATCTGACTTTATGGTGCTTTTAATGACCTACAGTGCAAAACTGTAAATGGACACGCCCCTTCCTACCTGCCCGATCTCCTCTGACTCTCAGCAGGCCAGAGGGACTTTTACTATCGTTCTCCCTTCGTGCCTGACCTTCTTACAGATATCAGGTAGACATCTTTTTGTCTTAACTTTCAATTAATTGCTTATTGTATTATTATTTTCTCAACCTCAGTGTATCATTCACCCGTAGTAGTTATAGTCCTAGTTTGTCCTTCGGAAGAGAGTTATGTGAACTTCTGAAAGCCACTGGGATCTTCTCTCTCTCTCTCTCTCTCTCTCTCTCTCTCTCTCATGCCTCATCCACATGTTGATTCTGGATTCAGCCCCATCTCTTGTCTTCCTCTCTTTGTCAACAATGGTTCAGGAACTTCTAACACTGTGGCTCATGTGATATCTTTTTGGTGACACCTGGAAGCTGCTTGACACCCTCCTGGATCCAATTTTTCCATTTATGTTCACATCCTATACATTTTTTGCCATTTGCCATTTGGATGGGATATACTGTAATTTTATTATTTTGGTTATTACTTACACACAACATACAATCCCTCCTCAGTTGCCACGAGGTTCCTTCCATTTTTTTCCCCATTAAAGTTTTTTTGGGGGGATAGTTTTTCCCAATCGAAAACAAGGGTCTATAAAGAGAGGGTGTTATGTGCTCTAAAGATTGTAAAGCCTCTTGAGGGACTTTTGTGATTAGAGATATTGGACTTAAATGAAATGTACTTGTATGGAGTTGACCCTGAACTCTTCTCCTCTCCATATCTACTGTATGTTTACCCATCCATACTCTCAGATGGACACTCCTCTCATAAAACAAGTGATAAGACCTAAAGTTCAGCTGAAGTTTAAGCACTTGGGCCAAGTTTGTTAGAATGTATACTAAATAATCGAACTATTGAAATATTGAAATGCCATCTCTCTCTATGCAAGGTTATATGCCTGTAGCCCATTAACTTCTGCTCCTGTAGATCAATAAACTTTTTTCCTTTAAAGCTAACCTTCATGTATCTCGGCCTACTTTTATCAAATTTCTAGAAAATACCTGCTCACTATATTTCTTTCTGTATGTCTGTATAAAAGTCTTGACACCTGTACACTTAGATTATTTGTGTGGTTCGAGGGAATTAACAAATAAAAGCACTACAAGTGGTGAATTCGAGGACATAAGCTATTTTTACATTTTTAAAGACTACTAGTATGAAACTGTTGCACAGCAGTGGGGAAACCCTATTATTTAAAATGACCATCAAATGTAGCTCAAAGGCATGCCTCATCGTTGTTATGTGTTCAAGTGGGCTGATGTAAATGACAATTTATTAAACTGTTAAAAAAAGAATTGGGCGAATGAATGAGTCAAACACAGTAAATGATAATTACAAAATGATAAACAGCCACATTGAAGCTTAATGCATTTGATGAAAAGGAGGATGATGAAAAAAATGTATTAAATCACTTCTCAAACCTGCATGCCACATCAGTGTCAATAAATAGTGACGATCAGAAACATGTATAACCCTTAGTTGGCAACAATACACAGTGAACTGTCTCTTGCAAGTTTTTTTTTAATTGAATTCATTATCATTTTCTGGAAAGTAGTGGAGCGACCTCGACACAGCAAAACATGACTTTGTAACATCCTACTAATTGATATTTGTCTCATACGCATTATTTCTCTATTTCTATCTTTTATTCTGTCTTGTCAAAACTTTTAAAAACAATCTCATGAATTGCTCACCTGTGCCGGGCTCCTCACCTCCCTCCCTCCGATCCAGGCGGCCATGTGCCGGCTGAAAAGAAGTAAAGGAAGAAAGAAAAAAACTGCTGCGTACCCTGGGAGTCCGATCTGCAAGTGCAGCAAATGAGTGACACTGGACGACAGTCTCAGTGTGCCATTGAGACGGAGAGATGGAGCGAGAGAGAGAGAGAGAGAGAGAGAGAGAGAGAGAGAGAGAGAGAGAGAGGTGATCGATGCTGCCATCGTGTGGTCAGAGTTTGACGGCCTTTAACAAGAGTTCAAGAGTAAACTTCCTCCCTTATTCACATCTTGGGGTGTCAGCTGGTATCAGGAAATCTTTATAATATTCAGAATTTGCTAAATTGAATAAAAGATAGGATATGTTGCTGATGTTAATGTTTATACTGATGATAGGTTTATGCTTATATCCTCCACATAAATGTAACAAGGGTACCGGAAGAAAGGGGGCGAGGGGCCACTGCACATTGGCAAAATTGTTATTTAAACAAATACTATTTAAGTGTCTGCATTGTGAAGTCTATTTAATTCGAAAATGATTAGCTAAGTTAAATATTTCTCTTTCACAATGCAAGTCTATGGGAACAAGTATT